>NW_012141969.1:4625218-4626834 GCF_000956105.1 Propithecus coquereli | reverse complement strand
AATATATAACCGTGTTAAAATTATCAAGAATTAATATTTAATTCAAATTCATCAACATCATCACTGATGTTTTTGTACGTTTTTTCACTCTTTAGGAAAATAAAACAAACAAGGAATGGAGATATCAAGTTACTATAGAAGGAGAATGGTTTTATGGACCTTCGGTTTTACATGTTGGACCAGAAAAAACTGTGGAATATCCTCTCACATTCAGACCTATTTTTGAATGTGAGATTATGGTATGAAATCATTGATTTTTTTTGCCAGTATTAATATGTCAATGAACTAATGTATTTTAGTCTATTTAATTGATGATAAAACTTTTCTTTTGCAAAAAATTTATATTTTCTGTGAATTTGATCATTTTTTTGTTGGAAACTTTAATAAATATTTTAACTTGAGGGGTAAGCATTCTGAAAGTTGCAATGCAATTGTCTGTGAATACTTATATTCAGATTATTTTTAGAGAACATGGTGAACAGAGTAAAAATCACTGTTCCTTTTGTTCTCATTCAGTAAGGAAATTGGTACATCAGAAAATACTTTGCAAAGATAATGTTTCTTTGACAAGGAGGTAAACACACATATAATTGCTATGTATGTGAATGCCTACATACACACTGTAACTAAGAGACAGTAAAGAGAAATAAAGAGCTTTTCACCAGAAGTTTATCTTTGTTTGTTCAGCAGAAGCGTTTATATGTGAACTGGAAAAGTCAATGGCTAACACCTCCTTACAAGTTCATTTCATTAACCAGACCCAAGATTGATAGGATAGCAGAGGTTGTTTGGCATTGAACTATGATTTCTATGGACCTGAAATGTGGCTGATTTGTCATAGGGTAAACTTGTTCTACGAAATGAAGTAGATGGTGTGGAGCACATGTTTCACATAAAAGGGATTGGAAAAAAACCCCTAGCCGTGGAACACATCACCTTGGAATGTGAAGTGGGGGAAACAATAATTAAACACATAATGGTGCCTAATTATACAAATAGTCCCCTAAAATTGGAGGTAAGAATTCTCTTTTTAGTTTGAAAATGTTTTCTTCTGAATATATATTGAATTTAACTATATGAAATATAATAATTACATGAAATTTTTTAAACATTTAATTTTACTTGATCAGGTGAAGCAATGTCACATAAAGAGATGGTTACAATTCTACCTTTTGTTAATACAGCAGCTATTAAATTTCATTTCAATTATAAAGTTAAATTAGTATCAAACATGTTTTATATTTAAGTATTAGTACATAATCATAAAATACATTAAAATCTACTTATTTGAGTCATGTGTATTTTTGCTTAAAGAAATTATACATGATAAAAGGTGTTATCAAAAAATTTAGAAATAATTTTTCAAATTTTAATGTCAAATCTATAGGCACAGCAAAATTTCAATATTGTATTCTATCATTTACTTGTGTGAATAATAGTGGAAATGTTAAGAAATGCATAACTGTTTACATCTTTATTTTTTATGAAGTTTCCTACTCTGTCCTCCTCACTGGATTTGTTTAAACCAATCTTTAGATAAAATTTTTCACCCTTCACTCTCATCTTTATCTACAAATTGTTGTGTGCCCGATAGGATCCTCAAAAGACACTTCAAA
>NW_012141969.1:4623567-4625168 GCF_000956105.1 Propithecus coquereli | reverse complement strand
TAGTGAAGTTTGTATTATGTTCTTATACTATATCCTACTTTTGGGTTTTGAGGTTTTTTTTTTTTTTTAACTATTTTCTCATTTTATGGAGAATAAGAAAATGGTGACCTTCAGAGAAAAAGTGGTGTTGCTTGCAAGGAAAGGACCAGTATAGATAGCCTGCACACCCTAAGAAATAATATATTAACTTAAGGTAAATGTTATAACAAGGTGTTATGAGAAGTGTTAATTACATGTGCCTCTTTCTGCTTCCTTTGGTTATTAAGTATGAAAAAATTATTTCTATCTTCTGACCAAGTTGAAAATTATCTTGATTGCTATGTGACAGAGCATACCTAAGTCACAGAAATGTGGCAGACAGTAATGCTTACCAAATCTTCCACATATCTGCCTTATTTCCCAGCCGCCTTTCAGCTGGATAGAGCCATGTGGCAGAGTCTGGCCAATTTAATGTAATGGGTATTAATTTTGAGCTGAGCTCTGAAAAGTCCCTTGAGCAACCTTCCAATCATTCCTCTTCCCCTGACCTGTCAACCGAGGTGGTACAGTTGCAAGATTGTGATATCTTTCACAGCATGGAGTCCTGAGTGATTTTATGGAGCAGACCTTCCTCTGACCTATGCGAGATATATACTCTCATTTGTAAATAAACTTGCATGGTAAACCCTGGAGATTTAGAGGTGTTGTGTTACCTCAGGGAATCCTAATCTATTCTAGGTTACACAATATAATTTCATACAGTATTAAGTATTGTTGACCAAGACGAATTTTAGGATTTATACCATTTTAAATGATTAAACTATTTTAAAATTATTTTGATAGCTGCAGATCCATCTGTTACGGTTCCTTTACGATTTGTTCCTCTCAGTCCTGGATGCTACCCTTGTAAAATTCTGTTGACATCAAGGTATGATGTGCGTGCCTATTATGTTGAAGGAGTGGTGAATGAACACCATCCAGAGGCTGAATTTGAATTTGAAACACCAGCATGTCAACCGCTTACCCAGAATATTCCAATAGTATGTATAAACATTTTTGGGGTATTTTCTTCATTCCCATTGCCACTGTCTCAATTAAAGTCCTCCAAACCTCTAATCTTGAGCTATTAAAGATTTCTAATTGTATTATTTGCTGTCAATTATTTCTCCACATTGATGCCAGAGTTTCTTCCTGAATATAAATGTTATCATGTTACTCACCTGATTAATCACTTCTGCTGGATCTCTTTACTTAAAAAAATTAACTTCAATGTCCTTATCATTCGATTCCTTACTGTAAAGCTATGCCTTCCGACTTCAACCAGTAGAGTTATGTACTCTCACATCACTGTACTCCAAATTCAGTTGTGATCTAACACTTGATTAAGATGGGTTTACTGAGAACAATGATGGCTGTAGCTTCACTATCTGTTAGTCAAAGAGACAATACAGCATAGAAGAAGGTAATGTAATTGTAAGGAACTTTGGATTTTTAGAATGATAAATTGCTTTTGTTGGTTTATTTGTTTATTTATTTGTTTAATTATCAAAGACATGACAAACAAAAGTCAGCCTGGGCCAGGGCACGGTGGCTCACGCCTGTAATCCTAGCACTCTGGGATA
>NW_012141969.1:4620595-4623517 GCF_000956105.1 Propithecus coquereli | reverse complement strand
ATAAGATGTATTCCACATAGAAATGTTATCTTATTGTTAATATTTTCATGAAGTCTACTAGTTACACTGTCTAGCATTGAATATAAAAAATGTTCAATCACTTTTCCTTTTCCCTACATCCCTGTTGACATGCTCCTTCCCAGGCCCTGAGCCAATTCTCATCTCAGGAGTGGGGTCTAGAGGTCCATCTGTGCCGACCATCAATCTCCCATGTTATACCAACCTGATGCTAGATCTGTTAGCCCTGAACCAACCTTGTGATGCATCTTCCTCTGTCCTGTGTGTCCTAGTGCCCAGGCATAGGTTTCTACTTTATTTCTTAAAATCCTAGTTTGTTCCTATCAGAGTCATCCCTCCCTGGGTACCGTTACACTGTTCCCCCTATCCTTGTTCTGGACAGCCGTAGGCCCCTCAAACAGGAATCTATCCCCTTAACTTAGGATTTTGGGTCTTTCTTAACTGTGGAACTGGCCTCTTTGACATCAACCTAACCCATTTCCCTTTTGCTCTGTGCCACTTGCTCACTTTCTACCTTTGGAAACCCCAGTGGTAATTGTTACTTGACTGATATGCCTTTCTCTGGCTGCCCTCCCATACCTGTCCTCTCGCAGTCAGAGCCTACAGATAGTTCAGTTGCCAATATATGTCCTGTGCTAACATTTCAGTTTTATGCCCTCTCCAGGCTCTCTCCTCCTACTCTGCATCATGCAACAATGAAACATGTTTGTATCCCATGTTATTAAAAACATCTTTCAAGTCTTTGATTTCGTTCTCAGTATGACTGCTGTTGGCGTATATGAAAGCCTCTGATTTGTGTGTATTGATTTTATATCAAGTCAAATAATATAACCGTTTCAAAATAATTATAATATGCAAGACTACATATATTCTTCATCCTTATAATTTTACTGTAAGATATTTTTAGTTTGATAAATGACTATCTTTGCCTTTTAATTGCATATCTGTGGACATAGAGCCTGCAAGTACAAAAAAGAAAAGTGAACTTTGAAAAAGTTTCTTATTCTTTTCATTAGGTCTTCAATCATGACCATATGCTCTGCAATGATATATTTAGAGAAGCATTTAATCAGAAGTTTTAGAAGCCCTTTCCCCCAGTTGAAGTCCTAGAGAACATGCTGTTTATCAGCTTGCTAGTAGCTCATTCAAACAAATTTGAACACTTAATAAATCAATCTACAAGAACTTCAAAATCAACCCTGTTCAAAAAATTTTATTTTTAATACAAGACAATTAGAGAAAGCTTACGGTATTCAGAAATGAAAATGCAAAAGACAAAGTTAATTTGCTGTTAGCAATCCTTTGCTTCCTTCCCGGAACATGGAGGGGTTAATTAGAAAGTGAAATCTTACTCAGTTAAAATTCTTTGGGAAATTTTGTCTTCTTAGAAAAAAGTAGTATACATGTAAAAGACAACTTACTATTTAAAAGTTAAAATGCTGGTAAGTTAGAACTCTTTAATGGGCCCTCTCCTGATTTTCCATTAAATGATCCATGAAGACATACAGTAATTCAAAAATTCAACAGCAATGGAAAAGAAAGATAACAGCCAGCTGTCTACATGAATGCTATAAGGAATCCCACTAATTAATGAGTTGACATGGCCAGATTGAAAAACATATTTAATAGCCTACATAAGCTCGAATCCAATTAAAACATATTTTGGATATAAAGAGGAAACAGGTTAGTCCTATGATCTTCTTTTTCCTCAGAAACTTGTCTACACCCACCAAAAAACTGGGGTACCTGTTTCTGAGCCCCGACACATATTTATGTGAAGTATGCATGTTGAAAAATTTGGGGCAACAAAACATAGAGATTTATAGCCCAAATAATAAGTGACTGAGACAAGAATCACAATCAGCTGAGGTTTATTAAGCCAAAGTTTGAGGGTGTGCCCAGAAAAGCACAAACCACAGAAGCATCTGTGACTTGTGCTTTCCAAAGAGGTATTTGGTAACTCAGTATTTAAGGAGAGGGTGCATGTAGCAAAAAACAAAGGAGAGGGTAGACAGTAAGAGAAATATTTACATTCTTGTGAGGCTCTAATTAATGCTCAGTAAATCTACATTTCACATAGGATAAGGCGATCCTTTGGGAAAAAAGAGGGAGCAAAGAGTCAATTATTGTAGCCATCTCAAGGTAGACAGAGGAGTGATTGATCTCATCTTATCTTTGTTCTGCATCTGTAGAGATAAGTTTAGTAGTCCACGTTGTCAGTGTGAGACAACAGAACTCAGACTTAAGAATTTAATTAGGTTGCAGGCCGGGTGCGGTGGCTCACACCTGTAATCCTAGCACTCTGGGAGGCCAAGGCGGGTGGATTGTTTGAGCTCGGGAGTTCGAGACCAGCCTGAGCAACAGCAAGACCGACGTCTCTACTGAAAAAAAAAATAGAAAGTAATCAGTTGTACAACTAAAATACACATACATATATATATAGCCAGGCATGGTGGTGCATGCCTGTAGTCCCAGCTACTCGGGAGGCTGAGGCAGGAGGATTGCTTGAGCCCAGGAGTATGAGGTTGCTGTGAGCGAGGCTGACGCCATGGCACTCTAGGGCAACGGAGTGAGACTCTGTCTCAAAAAAAAAAATAATAATTTAATTAGGTTGCAACCCTAAGGGTGCAGTTGGCATGCACTTGTTTTATGGGGGGGGGCTACACATCCTGAAAGGTTTACAAGCTAAGAAGGAATTTCGTTGTAAGCAATCTGTGAGGATGGCCATCTAGGGTGGCAAAAGGCCTTTGTCATTGTGGCAATTTGTCTTATGCATAACATTATGACACAAAGTTGTGAAGTCACACCCATCCATTTGGGAAAAGGATGGCAGTGCTTCCTGACTCAGTTCCCAGGCTTAGCTCTAGCTTTGGTGTAATGAATTTGGGGATCCAGAGATTTCTA
>NW_012141969.1:4605307-4606375 GCF_000956105.1 Propithecus coquereli | reverse complement strand
GATGTGTCTGATAACAAATCCAGACAAAAGCATCATGGGAAAACTACAGATCAATTTTCCTGAAGATTATAGACAGAAATACACTCAACAAAATGCTAGCAAACTTTATTAAGAAACATATAAAAAGAACTATACAAGATAGCACATGGAATTGCATTACCAGGGTCTATGATGATATGTGGACTTTCCCCACACTATTGGAAGATCTGAAGATACCTAGAAAAGAGAGTTCAAAAGCAAGTATTGGTGAAGATGAGGAGTAAAGGAAATCCTTGTACACTTTTGGTAGAATTGTAAATTAGTATAGCTATTATGGAAAACAGTATGGAGGTTTCTCCAAAAATTAAAAATATTTAACTCCACTCTGGGTATATATCCAAAGGAGATGAAATCAATATGTCATAGAGATATCTGTACTCTCACGTTCATTGCACCATTATTCACAATAGTCAAGATATGGAATCAACCTAAGTGTCCATCAACAGATGAATGGATAAATATAATGTGGTATGCATACCCAATGGAATGCTACTCAGCCTTAAAAGAGAAGGAAATCCTCTTATTTGTGATAACATGGATGAACCTGGAGAACATTATGCTAGGTGAAATAAGCCAGTCAGAGAAAGGTGATTACCACATGATCTCACTTACATGTGGAATCTACAAAAGTTCAATTCATAGAAGTAGAGATTAAAATAGTTGTTTCCACAGCCTTTTGGGGGGAGAGAGGGAAAGTTGGAGAGACATTGGTCAACAAATACAAAATTTTAGTTAGATAGAAGGAGTAAGTTCAAGAGACTTATTGGATCTGTTGTACAACATGGTTACTTTAATTAACAACAATATAATGTATCATTGAAAAATGCTAGAAAAGTAAATTTTAAGTGTTCACCACAAAAATTATAACTATGTGAGGTAATGTGTATGTTAATTAACTCAATATAGCCACTTCACAATGTATACATATATCAAAACATCATGTTTTACATCGTAAATATATACAATTTTTATTTGTAAATTAAAATAGGCAAAAATTAAAAAATATGGTAAATGAAAAAAGCCAGTAAG
>NW_012141969.1:4592418-4592952 GCF_000956105.1 Propithecus coquereli | reverse complement strand
ATTTTTTCATCCATGGAATTGCAATATGAATATTCCCTACATTACCAATTGTTATACCATCAGTGGGTGATAGTGCTGTGAAACCCTTAACACAGAACTCACAGAATGCACTAAGTAAATATTAGTTCTCATTATTTTATGAAATTTGACAAATATAACTTCAACTACCAATATTATCCTTCTCTAATTATGTAATCTTGGGTAAT
Source organism: Propithecus coquereli (assembly GCF_000956105.1). Lineage (NCBI taxonomy): Eukaryota > Metazoa > Chordata > Mammalia > Primates > Indriidae > Propithecus > Propithecus coquereli. Next base: position 4,592,746 of record NW_012141969.1, on the reverse strand, counting down.
TTATTTAACCTCACTAAATGTCAGGTTTCTTATTTGTAAAATATAGATAATATTTAACCTTTCAGGGTAGTTATGAATATTAAATCAAAATATGTGAAAAGTGTTTATATGGTAGGTACTCAATTAATGTTCATCACTCTTATTTAATACACTAACTCCCATCTCTACCCATCTGCCCCTCACATTTGGAAAAACAGTCTTTTCAACATTGAAAAAGATCATGTAGAGGTATCATTTGCATACACACACTTATGTTTATTAAAAGTCACCTTTTATTCTTTAAATATAGCAGCTCGTAGAAAAAAAATCTGTTAGAAATTGGCTTAGG
>NW_012141969.1:4590529-4592368 GCF_000956105.1 Propithecus coquereli | reverse complement strand
TAATTATTTACTAAAGGCCTATAATTTGAAAAGTCTTGGTAAACATAGTAGTTATGAACAAAGTTGACATTCAACTAATTATGCTCTGCTTGTTGAAATCTTGTAACAATTGCTTTTTCTTATATGTTGGCAAATACTCAATTGTTTTGGGCTCCATTACAGTGTAACCGTTGCTAATCTAGCCACTACAACCCTCCCCCAGGACCCTCTGGACCTCTCAACAATCCAGCAGCAACTAAAGGGTTAACACATAAAGCATCAGGATGCCTGCCTCAGGATCTTGATCAGGTGTCCTTTCTGATTGTTCGGTGCTAGGATACAAGTTTGTTAATTATTTTGAATATTAGCACTGTATCTAAGATGGATATGATGTGACTTACATCCCAGGAATTCATATCTGGTGGTAGAAATAGATATATGTAAATCATCTCAATCAAGGTACACTCTAATACACCAAAAGTTTAATCATGGCACTGGGGAACATGGTGGAAGAAAATATTAATCCCAACAGTGGGGGTCTGAGAGGGCTTCCTAAGGGATAATGAGCTTGATCTGGGCCTTGAAGGGTGAGTTGGAATTTATCACCCAATATAGGTGGGGGGAACGTTCTAGCAGAGGAAACCACCTTATTGAAAACACAGAGAAGACAGTTTCCATAAATTAGAAAATACATGGGTGTGTATAGAATGTGTGTTTGGTACAGAATGCAGAGTGACATATAATTAGAAATGTAGTCAGACCTTGCAGGGACGAGTTTGGTTTTACTTGTTGCAGTCGAGCCATTTAAGATTTCTGAGGAGGCAAGAAGCATGAGTCAACTGAGTTTTAGAAATTGAAATCTGGAGGCAATATGTAAAATAGATGGGAGAGGTGAAATAGGGCAGTTAGATCTGGAAGATCATTTTGGGGTCTTTGTCAATATCCCAGGTGATCGTTTTTAAGGTTAGTTTGTGCCACCATCCCCAAAAGCAGACCCTAGGACAAGAGTTTAATTGCCAGTAGTTTATCTAAGAGATGATCGCAAGTAGCATGCTAAGAGAATGAGGAAGTAAAATACTGAAGGGAGAAAGCCAATAAAAAGTAAGCTACTTATTAAATTAGTGGTTAAAACTGGGGGAAGTCACTAGACACCTTTGAAGAGAACTGTTACACTGAAGGGCAAGGGAATTGAAGTTATTTATCCACTAACTCCTGTCCATTATGGATTAAAGTTTGCTCTTAAGGCAGGGCTCCATGTCAGTGAATCTCTACAGGCAAAGAGTTGTAGGAAACCACTGGTGTGTATGGGAACTCTAAAGAGAGGATTTTTGTGGGGCACTCACAGCATCTACTAACGTTGATATCATGGCATATTCATTGGTAGAGAGAAATTTTGAGACATGGATGGATTTGGAATTTTCAAAGCAGCCTGCAGTGAGCTACAATCATGTTCCAAGTGTGCCTGGGCGGAGGTTTATATTTAAATGCTTACTTGGCCATGGAACAAAAAGTGAAGATTGACCATCTAAATGAGACTTAAGGGTAGACCAAATCAGGCCCATGATAGTGGGTTAGGAACTGGTGGCCCTTCTCTTAAGTGAAACAACTCAGAAACAAAGTCAAATACTGCGTGTTCTCACTTATAAGTGGGAGCTAAATAATGTGTACACATAGACATAGAGTGTGGAATAAATAGGCATTGGAGACTCAGAAGTTGGGAAAGAGTTGAGGGATGAGGAATTGCTTAATGGGTACAATGTATGCTCTTGAAGTGATGGTTACACTAAAAGCCCAGAATTCACCACTACTCACTATATGTATGTAACAAAACTGCACTTGTACCCCTCAAATTTATAAAAT
>NW_012141969.1:4587166-4589523 GCF_000956105.1 Propithecus coquereli | reverse complement strand
TTTTTTTTACACAACATTAATATTTAGGTGAAGATGAGTAGGCCTTAGTGGTTAGAGTATGTTTTATTAACAGTAATCCTTAAATTTATTTTGATTACAATGACATAATATGATTCACAAATATGATTTAGAGATGGCAATAAATATGCATGTTCACAAGACAGAGTGACTAATTTCTAATGTAGTGCTAAGAAAACTAACTTGTACATGTAAGAATTAAGGTTGCATAATTTAGTATAACCTACATATCATTTTTCTAATAATTTGCTCCAGTTGCTCTTTAATAATCTGCATAGAGCCTGTGTCTCTGACATGACTGTTGTGAGTCCCTTCTGAGCACGTCACACTAATCAGTTCAGTTTTTCCAGCTGGTGAATATTAGGGTCATGGTATAACTTTAAAAAGGAAAATTTAATAACGACAAATAGGTAACTATCTAAACTTGTAAGCATACTTCTAGGGACCCCTTCCTATGTCTAAAGCTATGAAGTTAAATAATTATTAATAATTTGAGGATTGGTGGTCGAAAAATATTATATGAAATATGAACCCCAAATCATGCAAGTGTGAGATCTTTAACTAATGATTTTGTTCACTGATTCCCATATGTGGTCCCTAAAACCAAGATTCCAGGCCACCACTGAGTAGCACACATCCCGGAACAAATGTCATTGCCAGTGATGACTCACTACAGTGGATTCATGCTTTCTTAGTTTCTATGTGTATTTAATTTAAAATTTTCAGTTGGGAGAGTATTCTCTGAACATCTATTGCAACATAAATGTCAACTCCTAAATATTTTTAAACAACTTTTACCTTATTGTTAACTAGTGTAGTTAATTTTTTAAAACCTAACTATAGGACTTTACAATTAATGGTCCCTTATGAATTACTACATGTAAGCAACAAACATTCTTTCATGTCCAAGGAAAAAGTTTTTAGAATTTCTTACAATCATCAATGACATTTTATTTGTGACTCTCAAGGAAAAATAGAGAAGGGAGAGAACTCAGTAATTGAATACCTTCCCCTTGCCCACAGAGATGATAGAAGTTCAACAGAGAAAGGCTATAACGAGAATCATTTATTGAATTGAGTCATTTAAATGTATGAACAAAAGCCAAGCTGGAATAATTTCATAAGGTGATCATTTCCTCGTGGCCTAAAACTCTCTCCAAACATTACACAACAAGATTATTTTCATATAGCATGTACTTCATGTAGTTATAGTGACAAGTCTTTGGTTGTTACAGAATACTACATGGAATCAGTTTAATCTAATCACCAAGGTGCTTTAAATCTGTTTAATCCACATTAAAAAACTAAATACAAAGGAACAATGTTTAAGGTGGTTTCCAGTTATATTAGTAAATTTAGTTTCTACCCTGAACATTCAAGATATAGTAGTGTGAAATTCTCTCTTATTATCCATGCACCTTAGTAAACCCAGTAGCTCTAGAAAGTCAGTAACAATGACAAATTTTGACATCATCAACAATCATCTTGTATTAATATTTTGTTCAATAGCACCTGAAAGTGTTTTTTACTTGCTAAAAGTGATTGTGTTCATTTAGTTCAACACAGCTGTAAATTATAGCCAGGATTCATTTCTAAAAATTTGCAATTTGAAAGTTACCACACTGGAATGAAGTCTATTATGACACTGGCACAAGAAAGCCTCATCCAAACAATTGCAAACAAGTTTTTAGTCAGTTTTGGTAAAGACTTTTTAAAATTTCTTTTCAGTAAATTTTTCCTTAATGTCAAAACAAAATGTTTAATGTGTGACAGTAAAGTTGTTCTGTATTAAACCTATGCTTAAACAAGGTAGAAATAGTTTTTCTAGTTGGCATTCTGCTGCTCTCTGAAATGATACAATTTCTAGAATGATTTGTAGTACCAGTTGTCATCTTTAAAATGATAAATTCAGCTCAAAATTTGACTTCTAACGTTATGTGTGATGAGAAGCACCACTCGTCACATGTATTTTCAGAATGTGATGCTGTGCAAAAAGTAGTGCCATTTGAATTTGCATTTTTCGTTTAAAGCTTGGGCAGTATGTTCATGTTATCCACAACATTGCAATGGCAAAATTGTACTTCTTGTACTTTGCTATTTCCAGATTAACTGTTATCGTGTGGCAAAGGAAGACATTCAGAAGTCAAACAATTTGGTTTTCAGTGTTTTCTTAATGTATCCTTTTGAAAACATTTCAAAATAAAGTTAAGATTGCATATGTTTTTTTGTTTTGTTTTTGTTTTTTAGTTTTAGGTTTTATCTTAAGGCAAGATCCCAAAACCAATATAATCGACTTGAGAAGGAAGATTTATTTTTTAACACTAAATTTACCTATAATA
>NW_012141969.1:4586092-4587116 GCF_000956105.1 Propithecus coquereli | reverse complement strand
GCCCGGACTTAACTAGTTTTTTAATAAAGGCAACAAGTCATTCAGAATTGGCATAATTATTTTTGATAAAACATAGTAAATCACATTTTCCTGTTTTAGTTGTCCAGCTAATTTCTTTCTATTTTTAGTAGAGACGGGGTCTCGCTCTTGCTCAGGCTGGTCTCGAACTCCTGAGCTGAAACGGTCCGCCCTCCTTGGCCTCCCAGAGTGCTAGGATTACAGGCGTGAGCCACCGCACCCAGACTTAACTAGTTTTTTAATAAAGGCAACAAGTCATTCAGAATTGGCATAATTATTTTTGATAAAACATAGTAAATCACATTTTCCTGTTATAGAGAAGACAGTGAGTTCAGCTACTTAAGGAACATAAGAGAAACCACAAACTGTGAAACATTATTGAATTAGTAGTGTTTATAATCACTTTAAAGAAAGTCCCTGGTCCTTGAAGCAGACTCTTAAAGTTATTGAAATAGACCTAAAAAGAATTAAGTAATTACTTTTGGCAGGCCTTCCTTTCTATAGTCATTTTGTTGTTGTTGTTTTTTATTTTAACAGCTTTTGTGAAGCCATAAAATTTCAATACATATTTTCAGAATCAGATATGGACTCTTTTAACTTGTTGATTTGAAAGAATTTAGAAAGAATTTGGGGAAATTAAATGCAGCTCAGGGTATATTGTTAAGTGAGGATGAATTAGGTAAATGTTGCTGGCTATACAAAAGGTTTTTTTAGCTTCTTATATTTGAAAAATATTTAAAAGACATGATCATGTTAGCTTTTCCCAGGACAATCCCTTAGAGTTGAATTAATCATGCCATTATGCTTTTGAAAAACAGTCTGTAAAAAGAAGGGACTCCAATTTTCTTTTTTTTTCTTTTATTTCAGCATATTATGGGGGTAAAGATGTTTAGGTTACATATGTTGCCCTTGGTCCCCCCCCCAAGTCCCAGTTTCAAATATGTCCATCCTTCGGGTGGTGCGCATTGCACTCCTTGTGTATACAAATACCCGTCCCCTCCTCCCT
>NW_012141969.1:4580177-4581408 GCF_000956105.1 Propithecus coquereli | reverse complement strand
TGTCTGTTTTTAATGTCAAAAGAAACTTACTGACCGTAGAACCATAGAAAATGTTGAGACGTTAACTAATGTAGATTATTTTTTTTCTATTTTCTTTTTCTCCTCCCTGTTCCCTTCCTAATTTGGCATGCAAATGCCTAATATGCCAGATGGTTATATTAATATATCCCTCTCTTAAAAACTCCATAACATGGCATGAGTATATGGGGGATTTGGGTTTTTTTGCCCCATTCCACCCTAGCTTATCTCAATGAAAAAGCTAGGGAGAATGCTGTCAAAAGCTTGGCTGAAATTGAATTTGGGTCTTTTTGTCTTGTTCCCATCACTAGTGTGGGCTGCCATATTTTTAGAAGTATGTAAACCAATCCAGTACTATTTGTATTTGAAAACAAGTGCTGGTTGTTGTAAAGCATCTCATGGTCTTTTAAGTGACAGGAATGATTTCCAAAAGCAGAGCCTTGAGGAATTGTGGAGAGGAGAGAGTAGATTTGATATGCTTGGATGCCCTCATAGTCCTTTGGATGCTCCTCTTTGTTTTTACCATTTCTGCTTTCCAAGACAGCCTTGCTCTGATATTTCATGATGACTTTAGCCATCTGCATGACATTATCCTAGAGGATTTGTGAGCACTGGACCTTTTCTTTCATGTATTTTGGCAATGAAAAATAAACTTCCTATAAACATTCATTCCTCTGGAGTAAATTACTTATGTATGGCCAGATCATATGGTAGTTGAGTTCATACTGTTTAAAACAACTGCCAGTTTCTCAAAAAGGGTGCTCCTTTTTTCATTTCCACCAACAGTAGATGAGAGTTCCAGTTCCTCTACATCTTTGACCATACTTAATAGGGTTAATCATTCTATTAATAATTTTAGCCATTTTAAATTGTGTGTAATGTTATTGCAGTGTGGTTTTCATTTCCATAATGAATAATGATGTTAAGCATCTTTTCATGTCCTTATTTTTCATTCATGTTTCTTCTTTATGAAAATGTCTTTTCAAATCCTTTGCCCATTACCTAACCCCCAAATTGAGTTCTTTTCTTATTGTTGAATTTTTGGAGTTTTTAATAGATGTGTACGTTCTGGACACAGATCCTTTATCACATATATGATTTTAAAAACTTTGTCCTAGTCTGTAGCTTTCCCTTTTATTTTCTTCACAGTGTCTATGGAAGAGCAGAAGTTTTTGATTTTGATGAAATGTAATTTATCACTTTTTTTCTTATA
>NW_012141969.1:4579740-4580127 GCF_000956105.1 Propithecus coquereli | reverse complement strand
TTAAGCATCTTTTCATGTCCTTATTTTTCATTCATGTTTCTTCTTTATGAAAATGTCTTTTCAAATCCTTTGCCCATTACCTAACCCCCAAATTGGGTTCTTTTCTTATTGTTGAATTTTTGGAGTTTTTAATAGATGTGTATGTTCTGGACACAGATCCTTTATCATATATATGTTTTTAAAAACTTTGTCCTAGTCTGTAGCTTTCCCTTTTATTTTCTTCACAGTGTCTATGGAAGAGCAGAAGTTTTTGATTTTGATGAAATGCAATTTATCACTTTTTTTCTTATATTGATCAGGAGGAAGCACACGGTTTTAATAGCTATCTGGACCATCACTACTTTGACATTTTGCCGCAGCCTCTGTCCTTTATCAGGCACATAATTT
>NW_012141969.1:4575883-4576351 GCF_000956105.1 Propithecus coquereli | reverse complement strand
TAATATGAAAACTTGCACTATTGAAAATATAATGGGTATAATATAATTGCTATTCCTATTAGTTGTTTCCCCCTCACACTCTCTTCACACAAACCGAAAATCTCCATTAAGTTGAAGATGCTTTATCTTAATGTGGAGAGCTTATTTTACTTACTAGTGTTATTTCTGTTTTATTTATGATTTTTTTCAAAGCAGTCTAATCTTTTCCTATTACTGTGACAAACTCAAACACCAACAACCAAATTTTTCATTTATTTTTGTTTCCTTTTGGATCAGTTGACCCATCCTGAAGAGTGGATTATAGGAACCAAAACAAAACATGTACATATACTGTGAAAAAAATTATCATGCTTTGGAAACACATGTTCTTCTCATAATCATTATTGCTGCATTTCATTTGAAGGTTCATGCTGACAAGCAGAATGCTGAGTACAATGTTGTTATTTTTAATAAATGCACAAGAATTTG
>NW_012141969.1:4572487-4573088 GCF_000956105.1 Propithecus coquereli | reverse complement strand
CTTCAAAGAATTATAACAGGAGATAAATCATGGCTTTATCAGTAAGATCCCTAAGACAAAGTATAATCAAATCAATGGCTACGAAGAGGTAGAAGTGGTCCAGTCAAAGCAAAAGCTGACCAGTCAAGAGCTAAGATCATGGCAACGATTTTTTGGGATGCTTAAGGAATTTTACTATTGACTTTCTGAAGGGCCAAAGAATGAAAACATCTGCTTATTTTGAGAGTGTTTTGAGAAAGTTAGCCAAAGCTTTAGCAGAAAAATACCTGAGAAAGCTTCATCAGAGGGTCCTTCTCCACCATGACAATACTTCTGCTCATTCCTCTTATCAATCAAGGGCAATTTTGTGGGAGTTTTAATGGGAAATCATTAGGCATCCACCTGAGAGTCCTGATTTGGCTCCTTCTGACTTTTTTTTGTTTCCTAATCTTAAAAAATCCATTAATGTGCACCCATTTTTCATCAACTAATAATATGGTAAAGACAGCATTGACATGGTTAAGTTCCCAGGACCCTCAGTTCTTTAGGAATGGACTAAATAGCTGGTATCACCACTGAGAAAAGTATCTTGAACTTGATGGAACTCATGTTGAGAAATGAA
>NW_012141969.1:4571756-4572437 GCF_000956105.1 Propithecus coquereli | reverse complement strand
AGTTGTTTCCCCCTCACACTCTCTTCACACAAACCTAATGTGGCATTAGAGAAAAAGAGTCCCCAATTTAAAAAAATGACTTGTATACTAGAAAATACTTGTTTTACTGACTGTTAAAAAAGCATGTTGAAACATCAATCACTTAAAGTGTTTAGCAAAGAAAAAGATTCCACTTTTTAATATGAAAACTTGCACTATTGAAAATATAATGGGTATAATATAATTGCTATTCCTATTAGTTGTTTTCCCCTCACACTCTCTTCACACAAACCTAAAATCTCCATTAAGTTGAAGGTGCTGTATCTTAATGTGGAGAGCTGATTTTACTTACTAGTGTTATTTCTGTTTTATTTATGGTTTTTTTCAAAGCAGTCTAATCTTTTCCTATTACTGTGACAAACTCAAACACCAACAATCAAATTTTTCATTTATTTTTGTTTCCTTTTGGATCAGTTGACCCATCCCGAAGAGTGGATTATAGGAACCAAAACAAAACATGTACATATACTGTGAAAAAAAATATCATGCTTTGGAAACACATGTTCTTCTCATAATCATTATTGCTGCATTTCATTTGAAGGTTCATTGCTGACAAGCAGAATGCTGAGTACAATGTTGTTATTTTTAATAAATGCACAAGAATTTGCTTGTCTTTTTCACAGTAGCTAATCAACAACCAAA
>NW_012141969.1:4569259-4569725 GCF_000956105.1 Propithecus coquereli | reverse complement strand
GCTGTATTATTACTAGCTGATTGACCTTGGGCAAGCTAATGAAATTTATTTCTTCAGTTTCCTTTCTTCAAAATTGGGATAATAATAGAATTTGTCACATAGGTGTGTTTTATAGGAATATCTTACATTAATATATACATAAAGCATTAAGTGCTACATAAGCATAAGCCATAGTCATTTAATCCTCAAATCAACTGGCACCAATTTACAGATAGGCAAAAAACTTGTTCAGGACTAAATAGTAGCAGAAAAAAGGTTTGAACCCAGGTTTTGTTTAAAGCCTGTGTTCTTTCCACTATATACCCTGCCTTTCCATGGGTCTATGAGTGCATACCATGGTCCTATGTAAAATAAGAAAGTCATGTTTATAATAGGACATAATATTTAACCTAAAGAGTGATTGTAATATTTCAAATTAAGAGAATTGAAAATAATAAAATAGAATTGTCCAATTTCCATGTTAAAA
>NW_012141969.1:4566506-4566833 GCF_000956105.1 Propithecus coquereli | reverse complement strand
TTTTCTTTCTATATTCTTTCCTGATTTTGCTACTTTGGCATCAATGTACAGAGAAATGTCTGCAAATAGTGATGTAAGCAGGCTACATTATCTGATTTTAACAGGAACCTTCTAGTATTTTATTACATTGGCTGGTGTTTTGCAATGGATGGTCTTCACCTTATTAAAAAAGTATATTTTATCTCCTTGTTTAATACTATTTTAATAAGATCATGATTTGATTTTGAATTTGCCTTTTCACAATTTATCTACAGATTGCTGGTATATCTCACATCTTTTGATCGGATGAATTATGTTTACACGTTTACCAGACTGTTTTGCATTTCC
>NW_012141969.1:4564238-4564874 GCF_000956105.1 Propithecus coquereli | reverse complement strand
TTGTGTCTCCGATATGATACATTGAAGTCCTATCCACCAGTACCTATGAATTTGACTTAATTTAGATATAGGGTCTTTGCAGATGTAATCAAGTTAAGAAGAGGTCATACAGAATTATAGTGGGCCTTAATCCAGTATGGCTAGTGTCCTTATGAGAAGTGGAGAATAAACACAGACAGACACAGGGGAGAATAACACGTGAAGATGGAGGCAAAGATTAAAGTGATGTATCTACAAATTAAGGAACACCAAGAATTGCTGGCAACCAGCAGAAACTAGGAGAGAGACATGGATCAGATCACCATCAGAACCTCCAGAAAGAACCAACTTTGCCAATACCTGGATTTCTGACTTCTGGCCTCCAGAACCATGAGAGAATAAATTTCTATTGTTTTAAGCCACCCAATTTGTGATACTTTGTTATGGCAGCCCTAGGAAATAAATATACATATGTTTACACTATCAATGACCACTATCAATAAGTAATAAACAATACAATAGATTAAAAGGGTATTATAGGTCATGAAAAACAAAAAAAGACTGAGAAATTGTCATCAGCATGGGAAATTAAAGAGACATCATGACTTAGTGCAATGTGAGAACTTGCATTATCTCCTGAAAGATGAAAGGCCATTA
>NW_012141969.1:4557737-4560248 GCF_000956105.1 Propithecus coquereli | reverse complement strand
TGTTCTGTACCAATATTAGGTTTAATTCTGATACTGACATCTAGAATTTACATTTGGCCTTGTATTTATAAGTTTCAAGCTAGAGTAACTTTAATACCTGAAACTGATGTTTCATTTTAGAAAACTAATCCCTGGTTAATCTAACATATTTTACCTGTTTGTTGTAGGTACAATTTCATTTTCTGGTAAAAGCAAACAAGCTTCTCATGTTAAGGGAGAGACAGATCAAGATCGAAAACTCTCCTTTCAGAAATCACTAACAGAAGTAATCCACAATTTTGATGATGAAGATACAGGTAAATTTATTATGATAGAGAGTTTCATGATCAATCTGCAGAAACCCAAATTATTATTCATTTTTAAGTGAAAAGGATACTTTACATGCATAATATAACACATATTCAATTTTATGTTGCATAAATCTATAAGAATTTTATTGGATTATTTCAGGAATAACTTTATGCAGCATACTTTCTACATATCTACTGCCATTAATATCAACAGTCATAATACTTCAGTTAGAAGGCTGCCTACTTATCCATAAGTGAAAAGCCTTACATATTGTTCTATTATTAAACAAAAAATACAGCAAATTTCTGATAAAATGTTGAGCGTATAATTTTAATAATGTAATATACTTTTCTTACTTCAATATAGGAGATGCTAGCAATCTTCTTCCTGTGCAAAAGAAACTAAATGCTATTATTTTCCCTTCCTATATTATAAAACTTTATTTAAATGTTGCTATACACTGTATCTTCTTACTAGAGGTTCAAAAGAAAATGAGATGATGAAGAGTTAGAATAGTCAGGACAAGTTTCCTAGGAAAAGGGATAAATGAGTTCTTTGATGGGTGAGTAACAGGGATATGCAGTCTTGAATCCAAATTCCCTAGGACAGGACAGGCAGGCTGGAAACTCAGGCTGGGTTTCTATGTTTCAGTTTTGAGGAAGAATTGTTTCTTCTTTAAGTAACCTCAGTCATTGCAATCAGGGCCTTCAACTGATTGGAGGAGGCCCACCCACATTATGGAGGGTTATCTGCTTTACTCAAAGTCTACTGATGTAAATATGAATCACATTTTTTTTTCTTTTATTTCAGCATATTATGGGGGTACAGATGTTTAGGTTATGTATGTTGCCCTTGGTCCCCCCGCCCAAGTCCGAGTTTCAAATATGTCCACATTTTAAAACTAGCTTCATAGCAACATCTAGGTGTTTGACCACAGAACTGGGCACACAAAGCCCATCCAAGTTGACAAACACAATTAAGCATCACGGAATCCATGGATTAAAGAGTGGTATTTAGGCAATATTCAAAATGCTTTGGAAGGGGAAGAGCAGTTAGGACCAGTTAGTCCATTATTACAGCAAACTGGGTTTAAAGTGAAGAGAATTGGGTCTTTTATGGTGTTGCTGGTGACAAAGAAATACCATTAAAGATGGAAAACATTTCAGAGACTAGCATTGAATGAATGTCCTGAGAGAAGAGAATGAAAAAGGGAATTGATCCTAAAATAATAATAAGGTTTATTTGTATCTTGGTAAATAGAAAATTAATAAGACAGAAATTTCTAAATTTCTGAAAAAAAAGAAAAAGTTTGGGAAATTATAATGCCTAGTACAGTTTTATATTTCCTGATATTGATGTGACAACAAGACATTTACATGGCAATATCCTGTTGTCAACTGAATCTTTGGAGCCAAGATTGGTAAAAATAACAATAATAATAATAAAATTGTTTATAAAGGTTTAGGTTTTCTTCTGTTGAAATCATGCAGGTGAGGCCAAAGAATAGATGACAATTATAGATGCATTACATAAACAGTTAAATTCTCATCAATATCTAAGGCAGAAGAACCATGGAAGAAAACCTTTTATATGAACGTTAAAGTGTTCAGAAGAATTTGAAAGAAAATCAGAATATTATGATGTTATATTAATGGACTAAAACAGACTGATGTCTAATAAAAAATACTAAACTGCATGATGGCAGGTTGCAAGACAAATTAATAACTAGAAAAAAATGCATCTAATAACATTTGAGGTATCCCCAATTCTTCACACAGGCCTTCCCATATTCTTTCTCTCAGACAGGATTAAACCTTTCCAGTCTGTATTGTTTTTTACAGACTGCTCTGCAGTATATTTCTTTTCAATTATGGAAATATTCTAGCTTTCCTCTCATCAAAGAAACACAAACAACAATTAAATAAGAACGTTTTTAACCTTCGAAATAGGAAAATATGAAAAATAATGGTAACACCCAGTTATAATGAAAAGTCAGGTCAAAAGAGTCAATCTCATGCATTATAATGGAAATTTAAATTGATACAAAATTTTTGAAGAGAACATTTACAATATGTTTAAAAATTTTAAGAATTAATATTTATGTCATTTTATCCAATGATTCAGTCTAAGGAATTTGTTAAAATAATCAAAGATTTGCACAAAATATTATATTAATCTATATGAATGCCCCTTATGTGATCTATTATGTTGAATAATTGA
>NW_012141969.1:4557182-4557687 GCF_000956105.1 Propithecus coquereli | reverse complement strand
ATTTTAACTGCTCAGTAGTCACATGTGACTAATGGATACCATATTGAGCAGCACAGGTCTACTGTTACACCTTTCAGGACCTTTATTACCTATTTGGTAGAAGCTTTAAATTTCCTGTAAACACATGAAACACTTGTATTTCTCACCCAAACAAACAAGCAAAAATATTACTTTTTTCACATTAGATATTTCTTACTCTTAGATATCTGTCCTCTCCAAGAGCAATGTGGCCAATAGTATCTTGCTGTTTGGGACCATTCCCTAAACAGGAATAATAAGATTATGAATAAAGATGTCATTTATTGAGTACTTGCTCTGTGTTTTTGGTTAACTTTTTGCATAAATATTTTATTTCAAGTCGATTTTACCTACACACATGATTACATGTTATTTCAAGAGGGTTTTACTTCAAGGCCTCTCTCCAAAAAGACCACACTCCAAAAACATTTAATTTCATCAAAAAAATATTTTTCAGGAGAAATTCTTTACTTTCAAGTAAAAACTA
>NW_012141969.1:4535783-4553787 GCF_000956105.1 Propithecus coquereli | reverse complement strand
CTAAAATTTCTGTAGTAAATGTTATTGATTTCACAATTAGAAAAAATCTTAATATGTTTAAAGTTTAGAGTTGAATAATGTCTAATCATTATTTTTGTTCTCATTAATAAATGATTCACTAATCCTAGTCTAATCAATAAATTCATATTCTGTGCACATGTTTAGCACTCCAGGAAACTTAAATCAGCTATATCAAAACACTGCCACATGTGATAGTCACAGCAATTATAAATAGTAGGTGTTATTGTGATAGTTAATTTTATGTGTCAACTTGGCTGAGCCACAGTGCCAAGATATTTGGTCAAATTTATTCTGAACATTTCTGCAAAGGTGTTTTTTGGATGAGATTAACATTTACATATGTGAACTTTGAGTAAAGTAGATTACCATAATATGCTTGGGCCTCATCCAATCAGTTGAAGGCCTTAGCAAAACAAAAGTTGACCTACTTTGATATCCTGCAGATTTTGAACTTAATAAGCCTCAACAATTGTGTGAGCCAATTCTTTAAAATCTTAAAATCTCTCTCTTTCTCCCCTATCTCTCTTGTACACAACCTGTTGATTCTGTTCCTCTGCAGAACCCTGACTAATACAGTCCCCATTCCATAGATGGGCTGACTATTGAGTTACTTTGCCAAAGATCACAAGGTAATGGTGGTCAAGTTGGGATCTGAATCTTGGTTTTCTGACCCTGAGTCATTCTATTGCTCTTTGCATTAACCCAGAGTTATGAAGCAGTCTCCTTAGTCACAGATACTGTTTCTCTCCAGAATTATTTTCTCTGTGACTTCACTGTGGGTTAAAACATTGGAAAGACCCAGATAAAATATACATGAGCTACCTAGAAGGGGAAACACTTTTCATTTTAAGAACTTTGTTTTATTTTGGGAGAAATCACATTTAAATGTCATAAAAGAATTTTAACTGCTTTTACGAAATTGAAGGAGCAAATGTAGCAGAAGTTTCTTCAATAATCTCAGATCAGTATGTGTAAATTTGGTAACCTTATTCTCTACACATTAATAGTTTTAAGGGAATGAAGTGACATCTCCAAAATAAATAAGCCCGGAGGGCAATTCAAAATGTGGAGGTAAGTTTGCCCTCAAGAACTCCTCACTGGTATTTGTTATAAGAACTCACCTGAACCTCCTCTTTTTCTTCCTCTCACTAGTTGTTTGCTCTGAGTCTCTGCATTGTTCTCAGATCCACCAATTTTATAAGTGTTTGTTTATACCTAAAGTATTAGAATAGGATGGAATATAGAATATAGTACAATGCAATATGGTACAGAACAGTGCAGTGTGGTAAAATACAATGCCATGCAGTACAAGCCAATAAAATACTATTCAATGCCATTCAATGTCATATAGTGCCATACAATACAATGCAAGGCAAAAAATATAGTCATGGAGAAGATTTTCGAAAGAGGGAGATACTGAAAATTCTACCAGTTTGGGCTCCTTTTTTCATAGATGAAAAAACTGAGGCCCAAAGAGGTTAGTGATTTCCCTAAATATGTTAATCTAGCATAACAGTTATTGAAATCTTTTAAACATGACAATACTGACGTGAATGTGCATACAATTTACTGAAACTGAAGGACATCTTAAACCATGAACTAGTTCCACACTGGAAAACAAAACAATATAAGTTGGAAGCTAAACAGATAAGGAAAAATCAGAGAAAGAAAGTGGATTTGATGCAAGTACAAAATCCCTCTATGCAGGGCCTTTGAGGTTGATCAGCGTTCCCATTTCAGGGTAAAGGGGTGTGACTTTGGACATCACCAGGGGCAGAATTGCCTTTTTTAAAAAATTATATATATATATATATGTGTGTGTGTGTGTGTGTGTGTGTGTGTGTGTGTGTGTGTGTGTGTGTGTGTGTGTGTGTGTGTGTGTATTTATATATCAGGAACCCAGGTATAAATATAATTGTCTCACTACTTTCCAGCTTTTCTTAGGCTAAATTTTTAGGATCCTTTTTCACACTCCCAAGAAACCTGAAATCTCATATTCCTTATTTTCTCCTTAGACTAGATTCTTATGGTCCTGGAAATGTACCACTGTGAATTGTGATGACTTATTTAGATATTTTTATGTACAAATACGTGAATGGTTTCGCAATTAGGGAAAAAAAATGATTGGCTATTTCTTTTTGAAATATTGATCCTTAACTTAAAAGTAAAACATACATAAGCTTATTTTAGTGGGGAACTTAACGAGTTTCTGGGGCAGGCACAAGGCCAGGAGCTTTTACAAGAGCTTTTACTAACTGTGGTGAAAGCAACTTCTCTCACCCTTCTCTCAGCTCTCTTGACAAACAAGTCCATTAAAAAGGTTTGTAAATGATGTTCATTCATGATTCTCAAATTTGTATGTTAAATATGGTATTCTGAAGTCTATTAATATATTAAAAAAGTGATGCATTTTGTTTTGTTTTTCAGATGATAATGTTAGCAATTTCATAATAATCTGGTATTCTCTTGAGATCCATAGCACTCCTGGGCTACCCATAAACATTATTGAAATGGACTGTACTGCTCTGGTAAGCACCCATTAAATGGTCATAGACTATGTCATTTTGCCAACAGGGCTTTTGTTGGATACTAAATCACTATCCTTACAAACATCCGTATCAAATGAGCATATTGAGATAAATTATTCAATCATAGCAATTTTATTTTTAAATCTAACGCTATGGACCTTAAATGCTTTTGGAAAACATCTGTAGTTACGTAGCATCTTACAGTGACTGCACTGATTAGCATGTTTTCAAGAGTTACTAAAACAAACTTAACCTTAGCCTTCATGCTTGTTCTCACATATATGAACCAAATAGGATTGTGCAAGATCTCTACACTCTTTCAGCATTGATTCTTCCTGGTTTCTACAACAGGCCTTTCACTTGGAAACACATCTGAAGCAACTGGCATACATTCGGGGTTTTAAGTAACAGTGACTAAGAATAGGATTGTCTTACATGAATTATTAAAGTGCTACTAAATCCATATCCAAGATTATTTAATAAAGTTAAATATTGAGAATCTTAGTTTAAATGAAACATGAGGACTATATAAATTGCTATTAATAATGTTTTAATTAGATTTAATTGCCTTATTGTTACTACTCAAATATTTAAATTGATAATAATCAAATGTTATTTTCATTTTTAAATATGCAGATAGATTTATTCATAAAATTGATTATTTAGAATTTTGAACTTTGGCTGCAATAAATAGAAAGTAAGAAAATATTTAAAATAATTCTACAAGTTGATTAATTACCTACCTGGTTTCTGGGTAAATCTCCACTTAGGCATAGAAAATGGATGGTTAAAATATTGAAATGAACTGAAGTCTAGATTGAAAAAGCATTATCTTCTAAAATTATTTAATATGATGATGGTAGGATCATTTCACTCAATAAAAATGTCCCATGTCTGTGACCTGGTTATCATTGCAGCATAAAATCTTTCATAAAGATTATTTTTAAATGATATAACTTTAATTACACAACCTCTTGTTATGGAAAGTGATTACTGAATTAAAATTTATATGTTTATCAGGACATAGGAAGAAAAACATTTAGAAATGGGTCTTGAAGAAATTGGGAGCATGAGGCAGCACCTCAGAAATGGGGACATTGTCTTTCTTATTAACTATATGTTTAAAATAGAATAGAGATGAGTTGAGATACGCAACACAAACTAGAAGAAATAGATGCAATTCTAAAATCACTTATAGATAAACAACTGTTCGATCTTCTCATTAAACGGTTCATGACATGCCTTTTTTTCCGCAAGAGCTATTAGCCCTTCCAGAAAATACTGATAAAAATTGAGATTTATTTTAACTCTCAACTTTGAATGGTGAAGATTGTCACAAAGGTTGAGAAACACCCTCCCATCAGAGTACTTTATGTGATTATATGAGAAGACTGAGCAAAAAGCAAAAAGAAGTGACCACCTGTCTGTTTTGTTTTGTTTTTTTGAGACACAGTCTCGCTTTGTTGCCTGGGCTAGAGTGAGTGCCTTGGCGTCAGCCTAGCTCACAGCAACCTCAAACTCCTGGGCTCAAGCAATCCTTCTGCCTCAGCCTCCCGAGTAGCTGGGATTACACGCATGCGCCAACATGCCCGGCTAATTTTTTTCTATATATATGTATTTTTAGTTGTCCAGATCATTTCTTTCTATTTTTTAGTAGAGACGGGGTCTCGCTCTTGCTCAGGCTGGTCTCGAACTCCTGACCTTGAGCGATCCACCCGCCTTGCCCTCCCAGAGTACTAGGATTACAGGCGTGAGCCACTGCGCCCAGCCCACCTGTCTGTTTTAATGAGACATTTCAAATATGTTATCATTTTTGAAATTAAGATTTGCATATACCCTTTCAGGAATATATTATTTTCTTAATTAATATATTTTCATATAATAGCCCTGTCCATTTTCCATAAAGGACTTTCCCCTCCTTATGCAGTAAATGCCATTATTATAATGCAATCCTACTTCAGTTTATACTGATTTTCTATCAGTTTTTAATTTAAATTTCTCTTTGTTTTGGTACCTCAGTAGGATACCTGTAACTCATCTTATGTGCATATATTATATATTTCTGATTGCTATCAATTATATTATTGCTTTTATTTTTCATTACGGATAGTTAACATAGTTATTTCATAAGACACTTAAATAATATCCTTTCATGGTCTACTTAGATGAAAATATAATTCTTGAGTCTGCATTCCATTAAGTAGTTATACATTATAATGCAGGAGCAAAACTTCTTATCACTATCAGCTCCTAGATTATTCCCTTGTTACTACAGGTAGTTTTGTTATATTAATTAAATGTTCACTTTCAACTGAGATTGGTGGAGAAAAGGGGAGTCTTTTCAACTAATTCTACCCACATAGGCTACCAGTGATAGTGATGTTGTTGTCAAGTTATTAAGTTTTCCTGTCTTTTTAATAGTAATTGCCTGAGGTAAAAATTTGCCCTTTTTTAACCTTTAAACATGAAGATTTATTTGATAAAGATGGTATAGTTTCTTTTAAATAATCCCATCAGAGGAAACCTTTGTTCATTTCTTGAAGAAGATGCTTTCTGAATACTTTCAGAAGTACACTTAAAATCGTTGTCCTCACATATATATTATTTCTTAATATTTTTTACTATACTTACTGCTTTGCCGAATCATTTGGGAAATACTTCACTTAAACCTTAGATTTTCAGATGTGGCGATGGGGCATTCAAGATACTAAGCCGTCTCTGATTTACCATCTGCATATCAGCTTTTATTACATTCAACCCAATATTCACATTTTCCTAGAGAAGAATGAATAATCAGAATCTCTCTAAAGTAGTGTTCATGTAAGAAATATTTACAATATCTCAAGACATATGTTTGGTCACTTCTTACTACCGGTTCCAAAAACCAGGTTATATTCTCAGTAAACAACTTATTAGTAGTCCATTTTCTGTTGATGTATTTAGGATTGCCTTTGGAAATTTTAACATGTAATATCCGCTGTTCCATTTTGTTTGAACTCAAAAATGTCTTGTATTTCATATAGTTTGGCTGTGGGAGAATGATGAGGGTAACCCACTATCTTTCCACTAATACCCAATAACTCCAGTATACAGCACTGAGCTATAAATATTTTCTGGAAACAACTTAAGTGTATGAACAACACATTATATGCTTTAAGTTTTAAACAGTTATAACCTTCATAATATTTATTTCATTGTCAGTGACAATTACATGACCATTTCTTTACTGAGATTTTCATTCCATAATCAACCTTCAATTAAATTCACTGTATTATTAATGATGATACTCAGAGATCTCTCCATGAGCTAGCAAAAGAGAAGCATAGTTTAAATATCATTAATCTACTTGGTGTAAAACATAAAAAATATCAATACCAAACAACATAAGTGAGTTACCAACCATTTTAAACAAATATTTAAAGTTTTAGCCCCCATAAATATATTTTGAGGTGCTATTTTTATGTATTTTCTTCTTTCTTTCCTATTTTTTATTTTTTATTTTTCTAGGTGAAATATCATATATCACGGATGTTGTGCATGACATCGAAATTTTTCTTCCTCACAAAATTGTTGAGGTAGTAAAACTGGCATTCTGCTTTTATTTATCCTGACAAATGGTGAAAAATTCTTAAATAGGATTTTTTATCTTGAAAATATCTCATGGCCCAATTTGAGTTAAATACAAACAAATGTAGATACATCTATGGGAGGTTGTTTTGATTAATGTTGCAAACATTCATACACCAAAAGATTATATAAAGATTAGAATTGTGATAAAATCTCATTTCTATTAATTTGTCTATACTCTTATTTTTAATATGTAAAGCATTTGTTACCTCCCAAAAGATATAATGTTCTTCCTAAAGCCATAGAGCTAATATACTCAGCTTTAATATCTATATTAATTGCCAAAGTATTTTCTAAATTATTTATTTATTTCTAAATTCTTAATTGGTATTGTACATAACGTCTATGGCATTAAAAACCAGCAGTAATTATCCACTTTTTCTTCAACTGACAGTGGAATCAAGGCCAAGACCTAGGGTTAAATTGCCTACACTCCACTGAAGTGCCTAATAGAGGGGCAGGGAGGGCTCTGTTCTTCAGATCACGTGTCCTGCCGGAAGGAAGGATGCCTTTATTCATTCTTTCTCTCTCCTCCATTCTCCTTTTTTCCCTCCCATCCACTCTCCCTTCTTCCTCTCTCCTTCCCTCCCTATTTCCCTTCCCTCATTGTTTTAATTTTTGTACCAAAGTCACTCTGCTGGCCAAGCCATGTACTCTGAAGGCTGATTTCTTTACTAGTTTGTACGCAAGCATCTTTTAGGCCAACAATGACTCTGAATAGAATTTCAATAAGGAAACTCTTCAGGAGATTTTTATTCCAAGTTACAGTAAGAATGATGGCCTGCATTTACAGAATAACTAGATAGTCATAATAAATCCTTTTGATACTCCTTGTTCATAAGTACTGATATTGCTGTTCTAATTAGATATGATGTTAACCAAAATAACTTGTGGAAATAGGGACTTAACTGTTTTCTCTTCCAAAGGCAGAGAGTGAGATAAAACAGCAGATTTTAGAAACCAAATTAGGTATGTCTCTACTTTCCAGTGAATTGAGTCAGATTCAGCTCCTGCTCAGTGTTCTCATGATTCATTCTCTCTGGGATTATAGTGGAGTTAAGAGGAAACTAGGGGGGCATCCTGATTCCGGGTTCAGAGATGGAGGGTGTTTGGTCCTTGCCATCTTGTCTTGACATAAATAATGTAACAATCTTACTGGCTAGTGGTTGATCATTAAGGAGCTCTCCCCATCAAATTTCTTGTGGCCCTAAAAAGACTCAGGAGAGCATCCCCAAAGCTTTTCAAATGCCCCTGAAAAAGTCTCTGAAATAGCTGAGATGGGACGTGTCTTTAGGAAAAAGCTTAAGTCTTTGATAAAGTGTGTGTTTTCTGTCTTTCACCACCCCCAGCTGAGGAAAACTTAATTTCTTCTTTATTAATTATAAAAACTGGCTAGGCAAGTGTCCTTCCACAACTGTGTTTATTTCAGAACATCAGAATCAATACAAAACAAAACTTAAAATATATAAAGAAAAGCATATGTTAGCAAACAAAAGATGAAGTTTCTTTCCCTCGCATTCAGGCTACAGCAACAATGCCTAGTGTGCAGTGAGCTTAGAAAGCTTTACCACCACACATATATTAGATAGGAGTGAGGGGGTAAAGTGATCTGGTTAATACAGCAGACTATTATCCAGCTATACCTGATGAGGAAAACCTAGCACTAACTCTTATGGAAACCATGTAATTTAGAGTACATTTGTTACCGGGTTCCTTGCCCACGGCCCACGTAGAGGCCAATATCCTGAGACAGCAGGAGTTGCAGTAGAGAAAGAGTTTAATATTGTAAAGCACTGAGTGAGGAGATGGGAGAAATTTCTCAAATCCGTCTCCTCATGAATTTGGGGGCTAAGATTTCAGGGCTAGGGAATTGGGTCTGTTGATTGGCTGGGGACGAACTCATAGGGTTGAGAAGCAAAAATTGCCTTCTTGGCTGAGACAGTTCCTGGGTAGAGGGTTGTAGGACCTGCTGGATCAGTTCCTATGCATGGCCACTGGTCAGATTGACTGTCAGTTGGTTGCCCCCAAATGCAGAGTTTGGAAGACATCTCAAAAACCAGTCTTAGGTTTTACAATAGCGATGTTATCTATAGAAGTGATTGAGGAAGTCACAAATCTTGCCCCTCTCAAGCATATGTGACACTTAAGCAGTAAGCAGTTACAGCAATAGGCAAATTAGGAAACCATGGCTGGTTAACTTTTAACTATGTCTATACTTTAGTAGAAATCAGACTTTTATCACAATTGCTGTCTTACAGGTTTATATTATTTTAATATAGGCAGTATCACATTTGTGGGCAAGTTCAAATTTTACATAATGAATTAAAGTCTACCTGAAACCCATATCTCACCCTGGAAATTTTGAAAGGGGAAGTTATGACTATTTTGAGATATCTCTATATTCCTAAGTGAAAAAGTGTTCAGGGAATGAAAAGGAAGGAGTCAGTAAGAAAATCATAACTCCCTATTCCTTTTTATATAGGTCTTCAAGTCAGGAGTATATTAATTAGTTGAAATAGACATCACAACTATCTGAAACATCATTACTCCAATGCAAAGTCAGAAAACATGCCAAAGTAACAGTGAACAATATTTTAGATACTCTCTCACTAGGAACTAGTTCCCTTTCTCTGCCTTCTTTCATAAATTCAGGTGAAGAGAAATTGACTGAAGGTGACATTGAATTCACTCATGCAAGTCTAAACACTTGACAACCAAAAAAAAAAAAAAAAAAAGGCAAATAGCCATTCACTGTATCAAGAATTACTGTATATTGGTTCTTTAAAGCATGTCTGCTATATCTAAACACTGTTTTCTTGTGACAAATACTTCTCAAAATGGCTTGCCTACATGCTAATCCTGAATAACCATTTTAATAATATACACGCACATACATGCCTATATACATATGTGTGTATGTATGTGTATATATATATTTAGAGAGAGAGAGAGAAAATGAATCTTAAACAGTTAAGCAGAAAGGTACTTCCTAGGGATGTGCCCCTGCAATTAAATATATTTCTATTTGCCAAAGCTTTTTTTTTTTTTTTTTTTTTGTAGTTTTCTTTTTCCCCTCAAGGGTATGGGATATGTCTAAATACAAATGAATGAACTCATAGGATTTTCCAGTGGTTTCTGGATTTTTCACAACTCCTAGGTGCCTATTAAAGCATTCTCAACCCACATCTCCCCCGACCCAACATGGGCAACACACTTTGATTGCTCTTCTACATTCTGTATATTTCAGGTTAGATGGTGGAGTATTGAGGATGGGGTGATAATGAGGCATGACTTCTGTAGATAATGTTGTGCAGATAGCAGTAGCAGAGGAATGACAATGGCTATTCAGAAGGCAGCTGTCCACCTTGTTACTGAGCTCTGAACTACTGGCACTGACTTTTCAATTTAGGAGAATTATTTAGACAGATTATAGTTATCACTTTGTCCGAATTACATGGTACTTTCAAAATACCTGTTAGTTAAGGTTATTTACTGATTTGATAATGTTTTTAAATTGAATAAAATTAAAATTGAAGATTTTAAGAAGATTTTAAAATTGAAGATTTCAAATACCTTACCTAAATTAACATTAGTGTATGTTTTGGACCTCAGAAATAATCCTTTTATAATGAATTCATGATTGTCTTCTGAAAGAGGATATAGCGAAAATTCTTTCTGCTAATGCATATTGAATTGTCATTGACTCAGTTAAGCTTCTATGGGCAAAAACATAATCTTTATTTACTCTGACCTAGTGGGAAATGATGAAGTTTTCAGTGCACTCAGTGAATTAAAGTTTCCTCTTGGAGTAGGTGTCAACGGCAACCTAATAACAAAGTTAACCAATGTCAAAGTGATAACGTGATAAAGTCTTTCTCCCATCTGATACTGTTGTCTTCACCCAATAACTCTCAGATAAGAAGGCAACCTGGATTAACTCAAGATTTTCAACCTCCCCCTGCGTCATATTTTCACATAGCGGCTTTATTATTTAGTTAGAAGCTGTGATTATCCAGAATAGCAGACATATTGATAATTACATTTATATACAAACACTAAATCTTCTCATAAATTGCACATTTTATTCTTTAACAAATATTTATTGAATGTCTCTGATATCTCTGGCACTGTTCTAGATAACGAGGAACAGTGATGAACAATTTAAGCAAGGACCCTATTTTGTATGGAGCTAACATTCTAGTGGAGTTAGAAAACAAACAAAATAATTGACATGGGATATTTCTTCAGAAGTTTTCCTTTTGTCCTGGATTTTCAAATAAAGTCACAAACCTGAGAACCATTGAAAACTCCTTTTTTTTTGTTATGAAAGGCATTGCCGTGCCATTTATTCAAGATTCTCTAAATATATTATTTAGTGTATATCTCACTGATATAGCAAATAAGTCTCAGATTTGTGATGACGTAACACAATTAAAGTGTGTGTGTGTTCCTTGTTCATGGGCAGTGTCTTCCATGTTGTGATTCAGGGAGCCAGGCTCCTTCCATTTTGTGATTCCTTCGTCTTTTAGGAATCCTGTGTATAGTTGGAAAAAGAGAAAACAGAGAGAGGATTTCTTAATCGCCTTGGCACAGAGATGACACATTACTTCCACTCACATACGAATGGAGAGAACTAGTGACACAGCTATGGCCGGATGCAAGAGGGTCTGGGAAATATAATCTCTAGTTGGACATCTGCTGCCCAGTGATATCTTCATACTAGGAAAGGGAAGCACAGAATTTTAGTGCAGAGATGATGTTTCTGGCACATCAAGGGAGGTGAGAAATCTTCAGCCTATCACACATTTCAAGCCCATATATGTGATGGCCAGAACGCAAAGACAGTGGAGGTGTCTTCTTTAAGGAGAGGAATCTGACAGTTTAATATTCCTGGCTTCTGGTGAGTTTCTGCCAACAGAATGGACCACAGAGAGAGCGAAATGGCTAGAGAAAGAGCAAGATGCATTTCCACTGGCATGAAATAAGACCTTGTGGGTCAAAGTGGATTCAACTTCATTGAAGGAGGCTGAGCTTGGGCTGATTTGAAAGGGCCTAGCTCAAAATACGTTCTGCTAGGGTGAGAAGACCCCAGGAGAAAGAGTCTACATGGGGTAGTGCGAGATAGAGGAAGAGAGAAGGAACCTAGTAAGTCATCTGGAGATCAACCAGCATCAATTAAGTAAATAGCTTTTGTTCTTTTACCTGTCATCCTGCCTCATCCTGCAACCTGAAGGAGCCATATTCCATGATCACAGGAGGAAAGAAGGTGGAGAATGAGGTGGAAAAGAACAGCAGTCTGCCTGAGCCTGAGGATGGGGTGCCAGAGAGGCAGGGTCAGGAGAAGCCTTCAATTGCATGTGAGAGGAAAGTGTTGATTGATTTTGGATTTCTGTAAATACTTCAAAATGAGACTCTTCTGGCACTGGGAACCACCCTGAGATAGCAACAGGGGTAGAGAAAGGCAGATCCTTCACTGGTTTGGACAGCAGTAGTGGAGAAAATAAACTTTTCAGATTGCACTCCACCAAATTTAGTTCATCCAGTGTACCTGTTATTGTGACAATAGGTGACTGAGATAAATTTAGACAGTGATAAGTCTATGAACAAAAATAGTCTAGAGTGATATTGAGGTGGGCTTGAAACTGGGGCAGTGCACCCAGCTAGAAACACTAGCAAATGCACAAGTCTTCCAGACAAAATAAGCTTAGTGGGAAGGGACCCAGCAGGAAGGAGCCCAGGCTGTCCAGGAGCAGAGAAAAGGCTTGGGAGGCTGGAGTTCAGACATAAAATGTAGGGGGCAGGGAGTGGTGACTTGTGATCAGAGCTGTTGGTGGGGCTAGATTTTATAGGGTCTCCAAGGCAAGAGAAGAGATTTTAGCCCACATGCAGTTTAGCCGCTATAGAGTGTAAAGAAGGAAATGAATGACTTGATACAATTTATGTTTTTAAACCTCTCAAAATGTTCCTTCTATTGTAAGAAAATAAATATATAAATTGTATATAAATACTAAAAATATTTTATCTTTGTTTTAAAATGTATATAGGTATCCACATTGCCTCTGAAAATATTTATAACTTGCAAAATTCAATACACCTATTTATACATGTTTTAAAGTAGTATTCCAATCTTACATGAGTATTCGAATTTTTCCTTATTCTAAATTCCAGCATCTTGTGAATGTCCTTTCTGTTTTAAAATTGTTACTTATATCACAGGATTAAATATGCAAAAGTTAATCCTTTTACAAAGGAATCTGAGAAATTCAAGCAATTTCTTTAAACAGCCTTTAGCTGGCTACAATATTCCTTAAGTACAAGCAAGAGAAAAATATAGGATACCTTATAAAGGAATGCCACCCGTTGTTGAATCTAAAAGAGTCCATGTGAAGATGAAAGACAGCTTTAGAAGTCACTATGTGCAGTGATCACTATTTTACTTGTGTTTCAAAAAAAAAAAAGTCAAATCTGATTTATGTTTAATTTTAAACACAATTTAACCTTAAAAGCCTGCTCATCAAAGTGGAGGAATATGCCATGTGGAAGACAGAAACTAGCCAAATATTCAATATTTTTTATACATATTCACAGAGATTCAACTGACTTTGTACTTCTTGTTGAATATGAGTTATTTATCACAAAATGGAATGGAGAGGTGGCATGACACCTTAGACAACAAGACTGTTAATCATTTTTGTAGATGTAATTTTCTTTATCTGTTTTTTTTGTTATTTGCTCAAAATCTTTATGAATTTCTGGAATTGTATAGATAACATAAGGGAGGTATTCCAAGAATAAACTTATAAGTTTTGATCATTTCATAAAATGATGGATGATAAAAATTTTTTCTAACTTACTAAACATATCAAATAATTAAAAAATATCTAATTTTATAGACTTAAGAAGTATTGATACTGAAAATATTAATCTCACCTAAGGTATTTTGACAATATTTTGGCAGGAGGATACCTAAAATACAAATTATCCATATAATATCATTATTTTCAAGGTACCATTTAGGGATTTTTATCTATTTAAACTTGGAAGAAAATAATATTCAAACCATAATGAAATTTAGAAATTATTTTTATAACATTCTAGTTAAATTTGAAATATTTTCTACAATACTAGAAATACAGCACAGTTAATTGGAAACTTAAAGCTTTCGACTATAATGAAACATTCATTTCTATTGAGTCTTGCTATTTTCAAGACTCCAGAGAATTAGATTCCAGGGATTTTCAAGAGATTGCAGTGCTGGTAGTGCTAAGCATTTGCTGATTGCTGTCTGGAAGGCTGCTCTGTGAAGGATTTTGAGGATGTGTTCATATCTACTAGATAAAAGTGAATTGATCAGTTGGTGATATTTGCCCTGGAAGTGGCAAAGGACGCCAAGGAGGAACAGTCACATAAGTGCCCTGTAGCTTCCATCTTCACTTTCTACTCTTAAATTTAGCCAACCTTAGAATGTTATGACACCTTTGTAACATGAGGGCATGCTCCTGTAAGATGGGCTCTAGTTCACAGAGAAATTTTGTTTTATTTTGTGTTCAACGCTTATATGTGATGATAAGATCTAAAGGAGTTCTATATTCTAGTATTTTATTCCTCTTTAGACCAGTGTCTAAATGTCTAATAGGTAGGTCTTAACATGTGAATGGGTCAAAAATAGCATTGTTTTTAAGAAATAGAATAGAATAAATGGTAATAGAAAGTATCAGAGAACATCATTTGAGGTAAAAGCAGGGATTGTTTTGTGAAACTTTTGATGTGTATATATGAACCAGATAGTAATATAAAATGAATTATTCTGGGTTGTGGTTAAAATATTTCGAAAATTGGTAGTTTAGATCCCAGCGTTTTTATTTCTGTGAAGAAGCTGTAGCATTTTCTTGAACTGATACTTATCTTCTCTGAAAAATACCTGAGTAGTAGACCAGGAGAAATGTGTAGGCCAAAATGCCTCATTTCAATTTTTTGTCTTAAGCTCTTGGCAAAGTTTCTAGATTAATATATAGTGGATGTCATTTGTTATGCTGGCTTATTATTTTGCTTTGGTTGTTGATTTGTTTGACCATTGGAAACTTCTTTGGAGGCCAAGTCCTATACCAGCTTTATAAAATATGCCAGGTTGCCTAGGAAATTAGTCATTGTTCAGTATTTTACATTTTATGTTTTTATTTGTCTTCTTTATAATTATGAGCATTAAGTATTTTGTTTTAGAAATTTAGATGACTGTTGTAAGAATCAATGATTCTAGTATCTACTGAAACTATTGTAGATGGCTATATTCCAGTGCATTTATAATTAAAACTGATTTCTAATAAATTATATCACTCTAATCTAATTGTTAATTTGTATACATCCTCGATTTCCATCTTTCCTCACCAGATGTTTACCACACAAAATGCTATTTGCATTCCTCTAAAATGTAGCATCTACCCACTCATTTATTTATTGCAGAAGTGATGAAGCATATGTTCTATGAGGTAGGTCGTCTGAAACAGCCATGGACAAAGCTGTGATGTCTTTCTTGCAAATGTGTCCCACCAGCCTAATATTAAAGTTTTTTTGTCACCCCTCTGTAATATGACTGATAAATTTCAAAATAGCTCCATGTCCTAAAGTATATCCATCACCAAGCTTGATTTATGACTGAAATGTTCAACATTTTCCATTTCTTTAGGTTAAGACATTTAGGCAACTGGTCTTTGTTAAAATTGAGATATGTCCTGTCTACTAATTATCTTTACTACATTTGCTTCAGTTAAAGTCTTTTGATATAGTGGAGATCATGGCTATAATGGAATGAAATGTAAGTTATTAGCCAGGTTGAGTCAGGATGAGAATCAGGAAATGTTTTGGAATGTGAAGAGTGCCTTCTGGGGCTAAGTGATGGAACTTGGGAGGCAGGACAGGTGAAACAGGAATGGAAGGAAGAAGTCTAAACGGAAAAGTAGATTTCTTAATTTGACTGCTTAGTTTAGGTTGTCCCTACTACTTAATGCTAATGTACAGTGCTACTTAAAGTGTATCCTCTGGATCAGCAGCAGCATCATGTGGGATCCATCAAGAAATATAAATTTAAGACCCCGTCTCAGATCTACCAAATCAGAATCTCTGGGATGGCAAGAGAGGGAGCGCAGGAATCTGTGTTTTAGCGGACTCTTCAGGTGATTCTTATGTGTGATAAACTTTAGGTACTATGGCTAGAGTAAACACTGAAAATAGTAATAATAGTACTGGTGAAAAATATGTTTTAAATGTAATTTACTAATAGTTTTCTTTGCATTTGGTTACATGGATCTCTGTGTAGCATTTGCTGTTGGAAAAAAAATGTTATCATTTACCAAGACTAATCAAGTGACATATATAAGGGATTAAAACTGGTGAGATATATTCAATAGTGAATCAAGGGGAAAAGAAACAAATGGCCTTATCCTATATAATAATTTGCTTTATGTTTTCTTCCATAGCACAATGACTCAACGTTGACACTAAAAGCTGATTATATATTTGTTCTATAATTCTAGGACACCATTTGCATTGAAATACCTCTCTCTAATCCAAAAGATAGAATTGTTAACTTAGATGTAAAATTCACAAGTCCTGCACTTGATGGAGATGAGAAAGTTACGCTGAATCCACTAGAATGTACCAGTTATGTTGTACAGTATTCTCCAGCAACTACAGGCTATAGAAATGAAAGGTATGGTTTAAGTGTGGCATTATATTTCATTGTTGATCCTTAGAAATTAGGCTTTTAAAATTGATTTTTTTCTTTGGCTATAATAATTAAAATTGCACTTGCTCATAGTTTTAGCTTTTTTTAAATACTATTCCCTGATAAAATATACCTATTTAGAGTTAGCTTTTATTTGATGCAGTGTACAAATATTATTTATTTGAATATCAGATTAAATAATTCCTAAATTTCTCCCTTTACCTTGTCTTTCACTTCACTTTTTACTAAGGAAATCATTATGGTTGCAAAACCCAAACCAAATAAAAACAATTCCACTAGGACTGGGGATTAAACTTTCAATTTCCTTGATGAAAATTAATTTATGTATTTTTGATTGTAAATTAAATAAAAATTATTCACTCGAAGGATATAGAGAAAATTAAAGTAAGGAAGTTGTACTATGCTGAAAATGTACACACACACACACAAATATTAGGGTAATGACAAGTGTTCCTATAAAATAATTGTGAAAACCTTTCTTTGCAATATATATTCGTATACATGCACACACAAAAACAAAGCCTCTATGTTCATAATTAACTCAATAACTTATTAAAATAATTTATTTTATTTCCAAAGTAATATTCAACTTATTTATTATAATTTTAAAGACTATAATTGACTTAGTATTTGTGTGTACAATGCATTCCATTATTATACTCCATGCAAATGTCCTTTGCTAGTTTATGTGCTATTTCAGTTAGTATATTTCTTTTTTTTAAATTAATTAATTTATTTTAATAGACAAGTAAAATTGTATCTATGGTGTACAACATGATGTTTTTAAATAAGTATACATTGTGGAATGGCTAAATAAAGCTAATTAATGTACGCATTATCTCATGCACTTATTATGTGTGGTGAGAATACTTAAAATCTACTCTCTCAGTGATTTTCAATATACAATACATTGTTGTTAACTATAGTAACCATGTCCTAAGATAAATCTCTTGAATTTATTCCTCCTGTCTAACTGAAATTGTGTACACTTTGTCCAACCTCCCCACAATCTCTGTGCCACCTTCTCCTACCACCTCCACTAGCCCCTGGTAACCACCATTCTTCTCTCTGCTTCTGAGTTCAACTTTTTAAAATTCCATATAGAAGTGAGGTCATATGGTATTTGTCTTTCTGTGCCTGGCTTATTTCATTTAGCAGAATGTCTTTCAGACTAATTCTTATTGGTGCTTCTAGCACAGTATCCTGTAATAGAATCCAAGTAATTGTTATTTTAATGAATAGGTGAATAAATGAATATATCTGTGAAATTTTAAAGGATAAAAATATTATGATGTGAAGCATGAAAAGAAGAACATAGTATATTATAAAAGACACTATTTTGATAGATTACCATTAGAAATGTGGGCTAGTTTCATCACCCAATGTGACTGTACAGGTTTTGTGAGCCCAGACTGAATCTTGAATTTTCTTTATCAGCATATACCTTGTATTAAAAATCATAATCTTGGCTGATACTTTACTGCCTACTTCGTTATCATCATTGGGACTTGTATTTTACATATATGAACACATAAAATTCTCACAGCAACTGTAAGAGGTAGGACTGATTCCTCCTATATTATAAATGGTGAATTAATTTGAAGCTCAAAAAATTAAGCGACTTGTTCAAGGCTGCGCAAATAAAAGATAACAGAGCTGAACCAGCCCAGTTATACTTTTAGACTGCCACAAGCTGTCTCCCCCGGAGCTGAGAACATGCTGGTTATAAAGAAAGCTCACCAGAACTGCATGTCACTTGATAGCTTTCACATGAATATACACATTCATTCAACTCAACAAACTAAATTTGCCTTAATCTCAGTTAAAAAGCAGAGCTTTTCCTGTTATAGCTCCTGCAAGACATTTAAAATACTCATGTTTAAACATTTTCATTGATTAAATAGGCATTTACTAAACAGATATTAATGATAACAACACTGTTTTCTTGATTAAATGAAGTGATTTTCTTACCAAAAAATGAAAAATTTAAAAATACGTCTACAATAAAAGTAGAATGAGTCACAGAGCAGTTGTCGAATTGTTGAAATCAACTATACCAATTTATGATATATTTTTTTCTGCCAAA
>NW_012141969.1:4530674-4533483 GCF_000956105.1 Propithecus coquereli | reverse complement strand
TATAACATTATATTCTTATTTCATGTTTTAATAGTTTTCTTTCATCTCTCTTAAGATAGTAAAGATCATTTTTAAAGGCCATGATCTTTGTTTTTATGGGTATATTTTGATCTCTTTCTTTCCTATTAGAAACTTTCTCAGATGTCTGTTTTGCTCATTTTTAAGTGTGAGGCTCTAAACTGATAATCAGGAATTCTGACATCATCAATGGGCCTTGTTGACCCATTCATGTTGCTATACGTGCCATTCTTCATTTATATTCATTCCTGCAAAAAAAGATTCCTTTTTATTGTTGATGGGCTTTTGAGTGTTTTCTAGGTTTGGTATATTATGAAAAATAAAGGCTTATTACATTGTATATGTCTCTTTTTGCACATTTGTTCTCATTTCTATTGGCTAATAAATGTGGGAATGCAGTATTTGTTGCATATTGTAAAGATTTGTTTAAATTTAGTGGATAATTACAAAGAGTTATAAATTGGTTATACCTATTTGCACTCCCAATAGCCATCTATGAATTGTTTTTGCACCACATCCTCAGTAACAAAGGTATGTACGACTAATTTGAACCACTCTGGTGTGTGTGAAGTGCTATCTCATTGTATTTTAAAGTTACATTTCATTCATGACTAATGAAATTGAGTAATTTTTCATACATTTAAAGACCATTTTGATGAAGTCTTTTTCGAAGTGCCTGTTCATGTGTTTGACCATTTTTCTATTGGTTTGTTTGTATTTTCTTTTTTATAACAACTTAAAGATCTCTATATATTTTGGATACAAAGCATTGTGAATTACATATGTTGCAAATACCTTCTCTTATACTGCAGGTTATTTTTTAAATTTCTTAATGTCTTTTAATGAAAATAAATACTTGGTTTTTGTCCATTTTTTCCATATTGCAAGGTCATTAAGGTAGCCCCTGTCATTTCTAGAAAAATGTATTATTTATACTTCTTATATTTTGATTTACCATCTATATGGAACAGACATCTGAGTGTGATGTGAGAGAAACATAAGTTAGAGGTAGTACAATAATTCAGGACCAAGGTGATAGTAGCTTGGACCGAAGTGTTGACAGTGAGTGTGATGAGAAGTGCTCAACTTATGGTTTATTTTTGAAGGTAGATCAAAATTTGCTAACTAATAATATGCAAGCTCTAAGGCAAACAGAAGGGCATGCATGACACTAAGGTTATTTGTCTGAGCAAGTAGAACATAAAAGTTGACATTAACTGAGACAGAGAAGACTGAGTACCAAAAAAGCTTGTTTAAGGGTAGATATCAGGAGCTCAATTTTGGCCTGGTAAATTTGAGGTGCCTATTAAATATATAAATAATAAGTAGGAAGTCTGATAAAAAGCCTGTATTGCCATGGAAATATACGCATTTAGTTGTTCCCAGTTTTGTATTTAGTGTAAGCTGAGAAAAGTGAAGTCAATAGTAGGGTGATGCACTTGAACTTCTAAGTCAGAGACAGCCTTAATTATCATCTATGGTTTGCCTTACAGATTATTATTAATGAATCTCAGAATGATAGATAGTAGTCACTTAATAAATAATTGGTAAAATGAAATTAATTTAATTTAGTTACCTCAGGAACTTTTATATATTAGAGGCATCTTTTGCTTTATGCATTTTATGGTAAGTGCTTTCTTCCCAGTGGTTCATGATATTTCTCATCACCTGGATTCTGCACAATCTTTTTAAAACTCTCTTTTTATTTTGAAAGAGTTTAAGACTAGCAAGATGTTGAAAAAACAGTACAGAGTTCCCATGTACCCTCTATTCTGAAATTAAAGTGACCTTTTTTTGTTTTGGTTTTTCGTTGTTCAGACAGGTAATATTATTTTAATTTTCCTTTTGCTATTCTATGTTAACAAGTTCAAAACAGTCTTGATTAAAACAAGATTATCATGGCTATGGAGAGATATCAAACCCAAAGTGAAGGCAGTAACATTTTAAATTTGAAAGAAATTTAATTTTGTTCCTAAATGATATATGCATCAATAATCCTCAGTATATGCATTTACAATCTACAATCTTCACCTCTCATATTGGCAAGACTGTCTATTAGATTCAATTCAATTCAAAAACATTTTCTGGATGAACAATGAAACGAGCATCTCTTTAGTTTATATT
The DNA here is from genome assembly GCF_000956105.1 of Propithecus coquereli. NCBI lineage: Eukaryota > Metazoa > Chordata > Mammalia > Primates > Indriidae > Propithecus > Propithecus coquereli. Next base: position 4,531,341 of record NW_012141969.1, on the reverse strand, counting down.
TTTCTCCTTGTTCCACTGGCAGTCAGTCATAGGCTACATATAGCTTTCTTGCTTTCTGCATCTTTTCCCATTTCAAATGCCATCAAGTTATATTAATCCTTTGCAATGAACTTGATTTTTTTTAGCTTTTCAAAAGACTTTTAATAAAATGAAAAGGCAAGCCACAAACTGGTAGAAAACATTACAAAACATATAACTAATAAAGAACATACTAAACTGTCCCCGTTTTTCACGTGTTTTATTAGCAAATATTTTGAAATAAAAAGTTCATTTTATTGTACAATTGCAACATGACTTGACAGAACTTAAATTGTAATTTCTTTTTATTTTGTAAAGCCATTGTTATATATATAATATAAATATAAATAGGATTATATTATATTATAAGTTATAATCATGAGTGTTTCAAGTACACAGTTTGGACCAAAATATATTTTACTTTATTTTGTGTTGAGACTCTGTAGCTCAAGCTGGAATCACTCTTGAACTTCAGACTCAGGGCTCCATGTGCACAGTAGACATTCATTTAAATGTGCCACATACTCTATTTTATCTCAGCAAAACTTCCTCCTGTGGACTTTGTCTTATTTAACTTCCTTGCCACTCAACCAGCCATCCAAACTGTGGCTTTCAAAACTTTTTTGACTGTTACCCACATTAAGAAATC
>NW_012141969.1:4528290-4530224 GCF_000956105.1 Propithecus coquereli | reverse complement strand
AATTAATTTTCTTTTCCACAGAAGGTTTTATATGTAAACTACCCTCTGGAAAACTTGTCAAAGTAAAACAAATCAAGACTTAGGAAAGGCTTTTATTCAAAAGGATTATTGCGAGGGAGAGAAAGGGACCATTGCAGTAGGGAGAATGCTTCCATCTCAGAAATCTACAAGGATCACAAAATCAATGGGAAAAGGTTTTCCTTTTATAAGGTACAAGAGGGACGAGGAGGGGCAAGCAGATACAAACAGAATCTTTGGAGGGAAAGCTGGACAAGCAAAGGAAAATGATAGTGGAGTCTAACAAGAGAAGGGCCTCATTGTGCTTCGCTGATTCCCAGGAGAAGCTGAGATGGGGGCATGTTACTTAGTGTGTGTGTGCTTGCTTAGGCTTGGGGACAAGCAGAGTTCAGAAACTGGTAGGAAAGAGAGAAGCATGAGGAAAGTCTGGTCAAGGCAAAGCAGACGATAAGCAATGGGCAATTGTTCACAGTTGACCAAATGTGACAATTGTTCACATTGTTGCTTGGTTAATACCATGTTCCCTTGAGATATGACTATTCATATTTAGGTGGTTAAGTTCCTATTACACGTCTGGCACCAAGTTTGGTGCCGGTAAATAGGGATAAACAAGTCATAATGCCTTCTTAAAGAGTATATGCTCTAGTGGGCAAATCAGTGCTTTTTAATTAGTTTCTCTCCCTTCACACACCAACAGAGTGTTGAATTCTTACACTACCAGATCTTGAGCTAAAACATCACAAGTGACTCATTAAGGAAGTGTTTCCTGAGAAATCAGTAGGAGAATAGGAGAAGCAGGTTAAGAAAAGGGAAGAAGGTTAGCATGGGTGAGATTGCAAGTACGGTCCCAGCCTGCCTTATCCTGCAGAGAGGTCTGGAGTATAAATTATGTCTCAGTGTTTGGTCTCCCTTGAAGCAAAGGAACTGGGCCTTTGAACTCTCATTCTATTTCCTATTAGCTTCCTTGAGACAAGGCGTAAACTCCCAGGCACTTCTGTTCTCTGCTGGGTTGAGGAGGCTCCAGGACCCAAAAACAATCATTTGAAGGTATCAGATGAGAGATTAACAGCAAGCAGAAATTAGGGGATGGAGCAGAAAGCTGGTAAGAAATCTTCTAGGGGAACTAGATAGGGCACCAGCAGTGTCTGCTTCAAAAGTTATTTACAAACTTATTTCTAGTTTTATATTTTTCTCTTGTTTTAAAATATATTAACATACGAAAACTATATATATTAATGTTATAAATAAATCTAAGACAGCTAAGTGAAAATTTTTGCCTCTATTAGTTTTATAATCATTTTTTTCATTTCACAAAAATGTGCTAGCTTTTTCTCTTTCTTTTTAAGTTCTCTTGCTGTTTTTGAACATGTTTTTAAAACTTAATTTTTTTTCAAAGTCATACTTGTATATAACTAAAAGTCACATAATACTAAAACATATTTGATAATAAATATTTTCTTATAACTAGCTTATCCTGGATATTTATTCTCTTTGGAAGTTTGTAAGCTCTTTAATTGCATCCAGTGTCCTTAAAATTCATAATGATATGTCTTTCTGTGGCTCTATTTTCATACATTTTTCTGGGTAGTTGGGGGAATTATTTCAATATGGAAACTTATAAATATCAGTTTTTAGAATCTTCTTGAATTATGCCATCTTTTTATTTTTTCTCTTCTATCTTCCTACATCTATGTTTTGGATTTAAAGCTTGAAGGCTGGTTTTGAAGTTTTCTTACTTTTTTGCCCCTTTCCCCCCAAAACGTTTGTCTTTTTCCATTCAGGCAGAGCTACTCAATTTTATCTTCCAATCTTTCTATCGAGTGTTCATGCCTGTTATCAATGTCCAAGACCATTTTGTTGTTACTGTTGTTATTCTTTGGATGTTTCTTCTGTTTTCTGTTTTTAGTTTAGTTTTT
>NW_012141969.1:4502205-4525270 GCF_000956105.1 Propithecus coquereli | reverse complement strand
GATCACTCAAGGTCAGGAGTTCGAGACCAGCCTGAGCAAGAGCGAGACCCTGTCTCTACTAAAAAAGTAGAAAGAAATTATCTGGACGACTAAAAATATATATATAGAAAAAATTAACCGGGCATGGTGGCATATGCCTATAGTCCCAGCTACTCGCGAGGCTGAGGCAGGAGGATCGCTTGAGCCCAGGAGTTTGAGGTTGCTATGAGCTAGGCTGACGCCATGGCACTCTAGCCAGGGCAACAGAGCCAGACTATGTCTCAAAAAAAAAAAATCTATTTTATGTTGCAACCTAAAAGACACACACATACACACACACACACACACACACACACTTGAAATGGGAGCATCATGAGCAATATTATTCATACCATGTATGGTGAGCTCTGATGCTATCTATCCCATTCATTTTTTTCTCTTTATGTTTCTGTTTTTTGAGGAAAAATCCACATAATGTAAAATTGACCATTTTAAAGTATATGATTCAGTGGCATTCATACATTCACATTGTTGTGCAACCACACCTCTATCAAGTTCTGAAACATTTTCATCACTGCAGTAAGAAACCCCATATCCATTATTCAGTCACTACAGCTTGCTCCTCCCCACAGACCCTGGCAAACACGAAATTGCTTTTGGTCTCCTTTATCTAATATAGATGTTACATAGAAATGGAGTCGTACAATGTGATCTTTTATGTCTGGCTTCCATGTTATTAGGTCATTAAATATAAAATGTCCAATTTCAAATTAAAAGTTTAGTTCATTATATCTCAAACAAGAAATAGTACAATTAATTAAAGTATGTGCCTAAACTATGGACACAGTTTTACCATCTTAAAAGTAGCTTGCTTATGCTAGCAGCGAAGAAGCCTGGGAGTGAGTGGCAATAAAATTGTGAAAGGCATTTTCCACAGCTTGTTGAGAATTGAATATTTTTCCTTGCAAGAAGTGGTCCAAAGCCTGGGAGAAGTGGTAGTCAGTTGGTGTAAGGTCTGGTGAACATGGTGGACGACAGAGAGTTTCCAAGTCCAGCTTCTATAGCTTGAGTAGTGTTGTGTTTTGCAACATGTGGTGTTGCAAGAGGATTGGCCTATGTCTATTGACCAATCTCAACTGCTTAATTGCAAGCATCCTCATCATTTCATCCAACTTGTTGCAGCAGACATCCACTGTCATCTAATGAACAGGTTTCATGAATCTGTAGTGCATAATACCAGCACTGGACCACCAAACAGACACCATTGGCTTTTTTTGGTGACTATTCGGTTTTGGACTGTGTTTTGGCACTTCATCTTTATCCAACCATTGTGCGAATGCTTGCAATTGTCAAAAAGAATCCATTTTTCATCCCACAAAACAATATGGTGTAGAAATAGTTCACCTTTATGTTGTGACAGCAAAGAAAGGCAAGCTTCGAGACAATTTCTCTTCTGACACTCATTTAATTCATGCAGTACCCATCTATCCAGCTTCTTTATCTTGCCAATTTGTTTCAAATGGTCCAATATTGTTGGAATAGTAATGTCAAACGTTGCTGCTAATTCACATGTAGGTTGAGATGGATTCGCTTCCACTATAACTTTCAGCTCATCATTATCCATCCTGGTTTCAGGTCACCCACATGGCTCATTTTCAAGATGAAAATCACCAAAACAGAACTTCTCCAACTATCAATGTACTTTGCATTCATTAGCCACATCCTTCCCAAACACTTTGTTGATATTTCAAGCTGTCTGAGCTGCACTGGTTCCACGAAGGAGCTCATATTCAAAAATAACAAGAATTTTTGACTTATCACAAAAATTGCTCTAAAAATTTTTTTTTGGAATATAATCACAAGCCAAAATGTGCATTTGAAAGAATGAGGATGTACTTTCACAATAAAAAAAAAAAAGCAAGAAATGTCAAAGTCAAATGTCAGAGATATCAACTGTCAAACTTAGTACTCAAGGAAATTGGACAATCCATACTTCATAACCTAATAAAATTTTATCCTGACTGCTATTTACTGAATTAATATGACAACTCACCAATTCACATGCCCTATGGGTCCATATATAGGACCTCCTTCCCCTTGTCTCTTGCCCTTCCAAACACAGACTTTCACCAATTTCCATCTCTCCTCCTCTCTCAATACCTCTGGAAGCTCTTGCCTCCTCTCTTCCTATTGCCACTCCCTTAGCTCAGGCCCTTCTTATCTCTTGCCTGGATTATCATATCACACTAATTATAACCAGTCTCTGTGCCTCCACTCCCTTCTCACTGCAGTTCATTTTCCAACCAGCTGCTAGGAAGAATTTTCTAGCATAGATATATCTGAAAAACAAGCAAACAAAAACTCAAGGCTACTTTATTGCCTTCAAAAAGAAATAAAAGTGTCTCAGCATAGTATGTGAGGCCCTTCCTATTCTGCCCCCTAACTTGTTGCCCAATCTCATTCCAGCCACCACTAGTAAATCAGATAGCATGTCTTACTTATCTTTTCCGCCTCAAGGGAAGTAAACTTGCTATATAAGGAGCCTCAGTCAGTACTGATTGGAAATCATAGGTTTCCCCACACATTAAAATAACTTTGTATATTAATGAAATGAGTTACATGGGAATGGATCTTAGTTCTTCCTCTGATTAATAAGAGCAACTATGATTCTTTCATTATAACTGGATGTGGATCCATTTTGGGAAAACTTTAAGTATTTTCTGTAAATTATATTTGAAAATAAGCAAAGACGGTTGCTAATTATTCTTTTAATTATTATATATTTTTTTCAATTTCTATGGAAGATCAAGTACCAAGAAACCTGGTGGTGAATGGAGATGAAAGTAAAAGTACTACCAGTAAGAATACATAAGATAATACAGGAGATCTGTCCAGAAAGTATCCAGCCATGTAATATGAGAAATAAAGACATTTATTGAAGATGATACAAGAAACATTGTACATAGGACAAAGACGCCTCAGTCCCCTTCAAAGTAGGCACCTTAGGACTTCACACAGTTCTCCCAGCGTCTCTTAACCTGACCTGAACGCGTTCAACATTCTCAGATGTTCTGCTTGTTGCAGGCCTTCGAGAATGTGGATCGCTTTCACCAGATTCTCGATCATCTTTGAAGCATTTGTGCCACACTTTTATTTCCACTGCACTCATTCCATCGTCACTGAAAACCTTCTGAATCATCCGAATAGTTTCCATGGAGGAATGTTCAGGTTTAACCCAAAATTTAATGCAGATTCGTTGCTCTTTTCCCTCAGTCTTTTTGAATGCGACAGCCACACAGTACACATGGTCACTCAAGGGCATCAAGCCACCCCACTGACTAGTACAGTGAAGTCATCACTGTTCACGCATGCGCATTCCAGTCCACTCTCCTTGGCTGCCAGGTTACATCAACGTCGCGCTGTTCTCATTACATTAATATTAACAATGGCTGGATACTTTCTGGACAGCCCTCATATATTGCCTAAAACACAGTTGGCTTGAAAATCCTGTGTTTTGATTCCTTAGTGTTTGAATACCCAAGAGCCTGTCAAAAATTAGCTTCATAAGAGCTAAGAAAATATCTCATTTTCTCAATTTTTGTTTTCTTGCCATTTGAAAACTATTTTGATTTTACTTCTATATGGCAAATGAGTTTCATTGCTTAATCAACATTGGGAAGTGAGAGACAGACAGAGACTATTTAAAAAGCAATATGCCAAATCACAGATATCCAAAAAACATACTTGCTGAAAACACGTATAAATGGAGCTAGCTCTTCACCATGTAAAATAATTAACCCGCCTCATCCTGAGATTTGAATGCTGATTCTATTTGAACTCAATTTCATAGATGTACATAAAATTTTAGAGAGATGATAAATTAAGTTTAGTAAATCATGATCAACTTCCCTTTTCTCCCTTTTAATTTTTTTAGTAATTGTATGAGCCACATGTCAATCCAGTAAATATAAAAAGAAAAACGGATCATCTACATATTAATATATTTGTGCATTATTTATTCATAACCAAATTTAAGACATGTACCTGCAACTTGATTATTTAAACAATTGCAAATGTGTCAGATATAAATGCTTTTCAATTTTAATTAATCACAAGCTGTGTTTGAAAGTGATTTAGTCAAGAAAAAAGTTGAAATCTTGGGATTCTGAATTGAAACATAAATCATTAAATGTAGCTAAAACCCATAGAGTTTTGCATCAAATTTGTTTTCAATGTTATTTAAATATTTTTTATTAACAATACCATAGAAATCTAGTATGAAAATATTTTATTCATATTTTTCTATGGTGTTGCCTATGAGAAAACTTGGGAAATTGGCTTTCTGCATAATATACAAAGCAGATGATTACCAAAAAATGATGGGAAGTCTGTTGTGATTTTTAATGTATTTTATTCATTACAATTAATGAGATTTTGGTTATTTCCATTGATTTCTTTTTTCATGTGTCCTTGGTAAAAGAACAAATTCATGATTTACACTTTGTTGTTTCATCTGTAATATAGAATCATAAAACTGATATACATAATAATATTCTCTTTACTCTAAGGTGAATCACTATATATACATATATGTTTGTATAATACTAAAAAAATGGTTCTTTATTTGAATTATACTACTTCAGTTAATAAACTGAATTCTTCTCAGCATATACTGCTAATTTTCCTCTGTCATAGGGCCATGACATTGTGAAAATTAATAATACATATGTACCGATGATTTCATTTTTTATTACAGATTTGATACCTAAATATTTTAATCTTAATTATTTTAGATTGTAAGCTAGAGACAGTAAAGAGAATGATAAGAAAAACTGTACATAGATAAAATTATTGTATTATAATGTTATACTTCAACATTACAGAAAGATAATGCAAGATCACAATTTGTATGTTGTAACATTAAAAACCATTAGAAATGATGGTTGATTGAGAGTTATGAACCCTCTTGATTACTTTTTGCTTCAAGCATAAATACCCAGCCATATTTTTTTGGCATTAATCATCATCAGTTTGGATCTTGTTAATGTTATGGATGAAAACTTTGTGAATTTATGATTCTGTTATTATTTCTAGACTACGTGAGCTTTTTTGGCTGGATTTAGTTGTTATAAAACAATGAGTAAACATTTCTCTTAAAACTTAAATATATTCCAGTATTCAATATGGAATAATATTTTGTCTCAAAAATAAAATAGAAAATGAAGAATTATTTAATTTAGCAAAATGTCATTAATTCATACATGATTATTCTTATTATTAAACTCACAAAAGTCATTATATTAGTTTCCTATGGCTGCCATAGTGAGCACCGTAAACTGGGTGGCTTAAGACAAAATAAAGTTATTATCTCAGTTCTGGAGGCTAGATGTCCAAAATCAAGGTGCCAGCAGGAATATGGTCCTTTTGAAACCTGTAAGGGAGAATTCCTCCCTGCCTCTTTGAGCTTCTGGTGCTCACCAGCAATCCTTGGTTTTACTTGACTTGTAGCTACATCACTCCAGTCTCTACTTCCTTTGTCATATGACTCCAATGTTAACTTCTTGTATGTCTTCACATGGTCTTCTTATAAGGACACCGGTCATATTGGATTAAGGTCTCATCTTACTCCAGTAAGACCTCATCTTAACTAATTACATGCACAGCCACCCTTTTTCCAGATAACATCACATTCTGAGCTACTGAGAGTTAGGACTTCAGCATATCTTTTGGGGTGACATATTTCAATCATAATGGTCATCAAGTCTATGGAATTATCATTGAACAAGTTTATGAATACCAGCGACTTCACTAGCTTTGTTTTTTTTTTCTCTCAGGTTTGCCACTCAGATGGTTCCCTTAACTAATCCTACACATGAAACCTTAGAATTGCAAGCAACAAACAGTAATCCAGAAAATTTTGTCCTGGATATTAATGAAACATCACAAGTAAGTACATTCAGAAAGCCATGAAATCTACTGCTACTAGAGCATTTTCCAATTCTGATTTTGGGACACTAGTGGAGTATTATCATTTAAACTATTAATAAGGATTCAAATTCCTGAATTTTAAAAATATAATTTTCTCATATACAATTCCCCCTGAATTTTAATTTATCAATAAAACAATGTCATGTTAATATAAATTTTTGAAATTATATATGCTAGTGTCATGCTCATTTTCGTCAGTTCTATCTAAATAAACTGTTTTTATTTTTGACCATTTTAGTAATCAGTTTTCGTAATAGTTTTCAGTAATGTGATTTTTAACTCAACAGTAATTATATGTTTCCAGGATCCCAAGAGACCAGTTCTTTTCTATCCCTCCCTGAGTTCTTGCCCACTTCCAACCCCCACTGCCACCCTCCCCCACCAACACACACACAAATATACTCTTCTAGGTAATGCTGGCAGCTCTGCCCCTCTTTGCTCCTTTCTCTACCCCATTCTCTCATTTTTAGGTCCTGGCAGATGCTAGGACCAGTCAGTAGGCCTGGTCCTAGGCCACTTTTCTCCTTCCTCCAAGTTGCAAAACAAGATCCTAAGGTCTGGCATGACTATCTGTTTCCAAAGCATAGAACACCAATTATTTATGTTACCCCTCAACCAAGTTCATTGCCCGCTGCCCAGAGGAAGCCAATACACTAAGACAGCAAGTGTTACAGCAGAGAAAGGGTTTAATTCCACATGGTGCTAAGCAGGGAGATGGGAGAAATTTCTCAAATCTGCCTCCCCAAAAATTTGGGAGAAAGGGTTTTTAAAGACAGTTTTGTGGGCAAAAGGCTAGGCAATTGGGTCTGCTAATTGGCTGGGTTCGAAGCGGAAACATAGGGGTATAGAAATTGTCTTCTTTGCTGACCAGGTTCTTGGGTGGGAGTCACAAGACCAGTTGAGTCAGTTCCTAGGTATGGGCCACTGGTCTGGGTGGGTCAGCCATTCCACCGGAATGCATGACCTGGAAGATATCTCAGAAACTACCCCTAGGTTTTGAAAAGGTGATGTTATCTACAGAGAAAGTTAAGGATCTTTATGACCATCAGGTATGTGACTTATCAGTAGTAATTATAGAGAAGCTAACAGGGGGACAGTGACTATTATCAAGCAAATGAGGGAACAGTGACTGATTTATTATTTTTAGCCAGGCCTGTGCCTTCACAGAGTTTTGGGCCCTTACCACAGTTCTGGCCTTGCACCCCTTTATTGATTTGTAAGGGCGGTTTCATTTATAGTGAATGCCAAACCACATACTTTCAGGTAAACTTCAAAATGATAATTATAAAAGATTATTTTTAAAATGATAATTATAATAGATTATTTTCACTATGGAACTTCACAGCAAATCATGAGTGCTGCTAGTAGGTATGGTATTTAAATAAAAGCTTTTTATTAGTTTCCATTTAATGATTATTTTAAAAATCTACACTTTGATTTTTTTATTTATATCTTAACACCTGTCTTTTGTCAATCACTGGTTGCCAACTAATATCATGATATAAAATTAGTTCTTAACTGCCATAATGTGTCAAATTAGAAATCACTAATTATTATATTGCTAAAACCGGTGTGTATGTTTTAATCTTACAAAGATTATATTAAATTGTACATACATGCTTGTATCATTAACACTATATTTTTCATAAATTATACAAAGCATGATGTTCAGGCTATAGTTTACATATTGCTGAAATTCCTCATTAAAAAGTGGTGTTTTCATATACTTTTTTATCTTTACATTTAGAGAAGAGTCTAATCTGTGATCTGAGGGAAAATAAATGGAATATATTGCAGATGCCACCTTATATTACATAATTAAGAATATGGACTCTGCTTTAACATTTTCAATCAAGGCTTTCTAGTCTACTCATTTCTTTATTCATTTATAAACCTTTATTGAGCACTGAATGTACAATTAACTCTAATATTAGGAAATAACTCAGAAAGTTATATATAAGGAAAATACTATATTATAAAACAAATAAGAGCACACATTAATGGTATTGATAACAAATGAAAAATAGAGGAGATTTTTATATCTATAGAGAGAATAAACTATTATTTTTCATACTTGCTTAGTTGAAATAATATATGAGGTGCATTTGAGTTATCAGAGAGAGATACAGCCTGAGATAAAAATACTTGCTGTAGATAAACCAGGAATTTAAATAAATAAGTGATTCTTTTCTAAATATAAAATCAAGTTTGCATTTGCATTTCATAGTCATTATCAGAGTTTATTGGGCATCAACTGCTATAATATATTCTAGGAGGATTGAATGATATTGCTACATTGCAGTTTTGCTTTTTCAAAGATTATCTGGAAAAACATATTAGTGAAACATAATAAACTTCCTTTTCAGACACATGTCACTCATTCTATCATTCTATAAGTGTTAATATTAGATATTATTCCCAGTGCAGCATTTTGATTATCTAATATACTCAAGCCCTCGTTATATTGTGATGGAGTTGCTGACTTCTTTCACAGTTTCTAAAAAGGTAACTCAAACTAATACTGTACAGACTCAAGTTATTCAGCAGGTCACACCTTGCATGTGTATATGATAGGATGAAGAGGAAAACCACATTGCACGTTAAAGATGCATGTCTTAAATGTATGCCTAGAAACAGTTCATTTCTTTTGACACTGCCAAGGCTACAAGTTAGGTTCCTGGTGGTTTCATATGTACCATGGGATGGACAATATGCTATGGGCTCTTAAATAAAATGTGTATTTCTTTTATTGGGAGTTCTAAATTAATCCTGACTGCCTTTTACACAAGTACCTACATATGATGATTGTCTGGGGTAAGAACATGGTGTGAGCACCACTAAACACTGTTTACCACAGACCCTTTTACCAATATTTGGGGAGCAGGCATACTGAGAACAGATAAGATGTGCTAGGCAACACATTAATCACACAAACATCAATCCTGCATATACCTAGCACACGAAGATGCCAACTCAAACCCAAGTGTTAATTTTTGTTTCTCTTTTGCTTTTTCCTGAATTTACATAGCTGATTTTAACTCCTCACTCCACCACAGAGTTATCTGTTCACTTTTATCCTTCTATGCTTGGAAGAGCTGGTCATCAAGCTTGTATCGACTTTTCCTGTACTCAGGTATGATAGAGTATTCTTGGACCAAATCAAGTTAATTAAATTTTAGAAGCAGCGTATAAATAAATCTAATTCATCCAGTTAACATCTTTTGCAAGTAAACAAGTTTATTGTAAATCATTAATTAAATGAACTTTTGAAAATACAATAAATATTATGTATGTGCAGACATATAAAGTATTTTTAAATCCATAGATTACTTAAATGAAGCATAATAGATGCTCAGATTTAAAACATAAGGTATTTTCATGTAAATGTCAAATCATTGGCATTTATGTTAATTTTCTGACTTGAGTTTTACTACTCAACTTTCCATAAACTTAAATATAAACAGATAAAGACTACAATATTGCAAATATTGTGTAATTTTTTCTACCCAATTTTATCTGTACAGTGTTCCTGAATAATATTAATTTGTTAAAACAACAGTTAATTGTGAGCATTTCTAAATGTGCCACATGTTATTAAAAAAATTATCTCAATTCATTCTCACCGCAGTCTTATAAAAGAAGTATTGTTATCAATTCTATTTTATGAATCAGGAATCTGAGACACAGAGGCATTAAGATCAGGAGCTGGTGAAAGATTGAGCTGAGGCCTGAACCCCAAACATCTGGCTTTAACTTATCTTCATGGTTATTTTTCACAGTTACCTGTAGTTTGCCAAGTGATTGTAACTCTCTTACTGCCAATGAAAATTTTACATAATGTTTTACATTTATTATTTTTTTTACTTCTTCAAATCTTGATAGGGAGGAAGGTAAATGGAGGAATGCATTTTGTATACAAAAGACATCAAGGAGCTCACAAACCCTGACAATGGAGAGATAATGGAATCAAATACAATAAAGAGGTCTCCATGTCAGTGCAGAGCCTGTGGGTGACTGAAGTGTTCTCTTTTCCAAAAAGTTTTGGAATTTATTTTTTTAAAAAATGGTTTTGAAGCTGTTAAATTTTCTAAATACTATAATAACTGAATTACACACGACCTGAAGCAAATACTATGGAAGTATGCTTGGTTTTCAAAAACATTAAAGGAGACAAACAGTAATCTTTCTCATATAGAAGGAAATGTATAATGGAGATTATTTTCTGTTAGACAAATAATTTTAACAAGGCAGATCTTTCAAGTGATTGCTTTATAGGAGGGTTAGAACCCCTTCATCTTAATTATTGGAGACAATTTAGTTGCTTACATTTCTGGTAGAAAGTGTATCTATTCTAGAATAGTCTTGCAAGTCAGCAGGGCGATGATCAATTCTGCATCTTCATAGCTTTAAAAAATCCTAGCCCGGAAGTTGAACAATAAATTCTTTATCAAACACAAAAGAACTCAAACAAGTAAATAATCAATTCAAACCTTTTGTGAATCAGTTGAACACTGTTAGTGGATTTCAGTCACTCTGACCATCTCCTTCTGACTTATAGCAAATCTCTAAGGTTTCATCTATGAGCAAACTTCAATCAATAATTCATCCTTTCACCTACCAGGTCCAGATCCCTTCAACCTTTTCAATGTATTGCTCTAACCTTTGTGATTTTTCTTGCCCTTTTTTTATTCTTGAATCATTCAGGTCTTCCTTTTTTATTTAATTAATCCCATTGACATCTTTTGCAAGAAAAACTAGTTCATCATAAAGTATTAATTGAATGAAGTTTTGAAAATACAGTATGCAGTATGTATGAGCAGGCATCTAAAGAAGGGTTTCTTTAAAATAATGCTTTAGAGTTTATTTTTCTAAGAGTTTGAAATAACTTCTTACCATTAGGGAAAAACCCATATAGATTTCTGTCCCTCTCTTGATTTAACTGATTAAATCTATCTGAACTGACACACACAACTGAGTAGCTGATTAATCTAAAATAAATTACTGGCAGTGTTTATGGAATAAACTTTAACCGTTTCTGATTGTACCTCTTGATGAATTGAGGGAAATGGCTACGGTTTATTATCTACTTAATTTGTTTCTGGTTTTAATCCATGTGAAAAGCTCTCCAGTGTAAAAAATCTAACTTTAGGCTCAAGTTGTTTGTGCAGATTTTGAATCCTGAGATTAACTTAGTTAGGACTTCATAACTACAAATACCATGAGGTCATATTATGCAATCAGAATCTCTAAATGATATTATGTTACTGCATAACAGAATAAGAATAACAGTTAGTAAGCAGCAAATATGGTAATTGGAATTTCTCTTTGGTCTCAAACTTTGTGTTCTGAGATTTTCTTTCTCACTTTTCAGATGTTTCATTTTGATTTTCAAATAGCTGCCTTGTTTATTTCATTTATACTTGGTTGTGTGGCTCTATTCATATAAAGGTCAGCATAGCAATAAAAAAGAAGACGATATAAAATCAGAGTGGTTTTATAATGTAACGTGAATCCATCAACTTTGCAGCCTGTGTCCATGGAAAGTTCTGTTGATTCTCATCAAGCTTTAATTCTCTGGAGCTCTGCTCAGTGTGCAAGCCAGATTTACCATCTTTTACTTCTACTAGTTTTATCTTTCAGAAACATTGGAACTGCACCTCTAAAAGTTTTAATGTCTCTCTTTTAGAAAAAGTTTGAGATAAATATGAGCTGAAAATGTTGCTTATTTTTGTAACACATGTTCGCTGGGTCACTTTTTAATTTCCCTCTCTGAACCCAAGTGGATAATTTAATCAATGCTAGGACAACTGTTGGATATGTGTTCAATAATGATGGGATGTGGTTTAACATAGAAACTCCAATATTCCAGGCCACCTGAGGAAATATGAAAACACAGCCTTGTTTTTTGTCATTTGGATAATCCCCAATGGCTTAACGTAACCTGATTTCTGTTATCTAAGATTTATTTTATAAAATAGTTAAATAGTAAATAATTTACTTAAACCAGTTATTAATTTAATTGAACCTTGGTGATTGATTTCAGTCAGTCAATTATGTGAAATCAAGTTAAGACATCATAGTTGAAAATGTAGTGAACTTATATGATGCTAGTAGAACCTGTGACTAGAAATAACAGAGTCACTTGAGGATAATATTCACATAAAATTTGCCTTTAATCTTCACTACTAAAAGACACTATTTTATGGATTTCCTGTCACCATCTCTGCTACTTTGAAACAATCTTAAAGCAAGTTTCCCTCTGTTTATTGGAATTTAAGCTTGGAAACATCTATGTAGTTTGAGAGATTATAAACTAGGATATTATTTATTGTTTTTTTACAACATTAGAAAGTATTTGGTGCAGAATGTTAAGATATCTAGAACTAAGTCCAAGTCTGTTGGACTCTCAAGGGACTTTTATTCTAAAAGAACACAAAGAAAACATTTTCAAACAGACATTTACAGGCTTATGAAACCCACAGAAAAAATTGAACAGCCACGTTCAATTTCCTTCACATATTTTTTGAGCCTTTCACCCATATCATGTGATAACAGAAAACGTACTGTACTAGATGATGGGGATAAATAATATAACACACATTGTACACATTTCCTTTTAATGGGACTTCACTCCGTGCCTTACTTTCTTTGCCTTCATGTGGTAGCTATGTGAATTTAATTTGAAATTCAACCTAAAATTTTGAAAACTACATGCAGTGTTTAGAATGCAGTTTGTTAGACAAATCGAATTTTTTGAGAAAACTTTGGACAGAAATGCAAGTTTTTTCATTAAAGTTTCTCTTTTGTGCTGCTCTAAATAACCTTATATGCATTGAAGTATGTTTGATATCTGAATATTGGTCTTTTGCCCTCTTCTGTTTCAGTGTAAAAATATATAGAATGATTTTTCAATAAAATCAAAAGGAATTTGGAAAATAAAGGAAAAAATAAAACATGCATATTAAATGTAACAAAACTTTTCTTATTTGCCAAAATTTTCATGTGTATTACATTAAGTATTACAAATAAAATATATGCAACTAAAACACATATGTTATGAATGTTTATCTTCAAACAGTTTCAAGAGTGGAAATTCTACCTCTCTGGAATAGGACTATTCCCCAAGCCTCTAGACCTGGCAAAAATAACTACATGCATTGGTTGGCGTTCACCTATTACTATACCTTTCAAAAATCCCACCAATGAAGATGTTTTCATCGACATCTTACTAACCAGTAAGTTTTTTTCTTATATTTTACATGTTATTTTATAGGTAGTAATTAAACTTATTTATTATAGAATCAAAACATTTTAGAGCTTGTGGGCAATTTAGAGTCCATTAGCCCAAGAGCTTCATTTTATAAATGAGAAAACATAAGATTTGAGAGATGAAGTATCTTGGCTGAAATCACAGCTCATAAATGGCAGAGCCAGAATCAGAATTAGGTATCAGTACAGTAAGTCAAGTTCTTCCAATTCTATCTGTAAACCGAAATATATGAATTAGTATATTTATAATATGATATTATTCCAATGTGCCAATGCTTATTTCTCAAAAGTTTATAGAAATTATGGTATTATGATTTTGTTTCCTTTCCACATTTTTAAAATAAAGAGACAACATATTTGGATTAAATCTTGGTTCCAGCCAGACTTGTCCTTTTTTTATGTCATGTTGAAGATGCATGCTTTTAAATTAGATTGAAGAATTTGATCACTTTGTGTTAAATGACCAAATAATGTGAGTCTGAAATAAAAATTAACTCATCATGAGTTTTCTGAAACACATTTTTCAATGTAATATTGGACATTTCTAATCTGTCTTTTCAACTATTATTACTACTTCTACTAAAGTTACTACTAGTACAATTGTGGGGTTAAAGTTATACATGTGTTAAGGTTTTTTATATAAATGACCAACTCACTCTCCAGAATGATTATACCATTGCAATTCATCAGGAGTATAATATAGACATTACCTATTTTCCTGAATCTTGCAAGCGCCCAGTAGTAACATTGTGTTTAATCTCCATCAATCTGGTTGGAGAAAAATTGTTCCTTATCATCCTTGCAAATTTACTATTTTTCATAACGTTGAAGCTGAACATTTTATCATTTACCTGTTGGAATTTTGCTGTTTTGATCATCCCTTCATGCTCTTCATATGAAATAATTTTAAAAATTAAGAAAGTAATGTCATCTCATGTAAAATTTCCTTATAAGAACTTTGACTGTGATGAGAAGTATATACAGTGTTTAGTAAAAGTTGAATGCAGGCTCAAAGATGTCAGCAATTTAAGATGGAAGAGACTTGATACTTATATGTATACTCAGATTGAAGAAGCCAGGGTTGAATAAGAGTCAAAGCCATAATGGAGGTAAGGTTTCACTGATGGGCTAGGGTTCTGGGAGGACTGGGATCAGAGTAGAGGTAGGAGGAAGAGCCATAAAGAGAAGGAGCATTTCTACCTTTGGACAGGTGGAAGTAAGATAAAACAAATGTGAAATGTAGATAAATTGGTAGGTAGTCGAAGGGCTTTGGAATTGAGAGCAGTGATGTTTACATTTTCATCTGCTGAGGAAAGGAGATATAGTAGTGTCAGATTTTAGTGTGAAATGGTGGTTCTTGGTGTGCCCATGGCCAAAGAATGACCAGACACGCCAAAGTTAGGCAAGCACAAAAGTGAGGTTTATGGAGGAGAGAAAGATAGGATTGTAGGGCAAGCGCAACATACAGGTTTACAAAGCATGATGCACATACCACAGATCACAATCAGACCCATTGTCGCAGCAAAGGAAGAGCCAGAGAAAGTGCACAAAAAGGGCTTGGTTATGGTCTGTGTCTTGTTTTATAGTGCCCAGATTGGGACCTCCCTAGTGGCTCAGAGCTCACCATGGAATGGCTTTGATTGGACAGTTGGGAGTTGCACTACTATGCATGTGGCTTGTTCTAGGTCAATTTCCAGACTCTATGGTACCTATGCCGCTTGGCCCGTGGGCTAGAGAGTCCTCTGCACTCTTTTGCAGCTGGCGTGCTAAGGTATGATTGGCAGATTCATAGGGTATTGGTAGGTATGGCAGTAACTCAGGGCAGAATTAGGGTGGAGCAGGACCAAGAAGGGGGCAACAGTATCCACTTTTATCCCTAGGAGACCCAGAATCCCTCACTATCTACCTAACAGTAGGGAATTTGAAAAGTGGAGTGGTGGTTTGGAATAATTTCTGGAAGGAAGGAAGAATGGACC
This sequence comes from Propithecus coquereli, assembly GCF_000956105.1. NCBI lineage: Eukaryota > Metazoa > Chordata > Mammalia > Primates > Indriidae > Propithecus > Propithecus coquereli. The sequence goes on along the minus strand of NW_012141969.1, from coordinate 4,510,058 downwards.
TGACAAAATTCAAATATAAAAGGTGTTTTTTTGGATTGGAAATGGAAACCATAAATTTAGATAGGCACCAAAAAATAAATGTTTGTGAAGTTTGTACCAATTGTAAGGCTCAGAATTTGTGGTGTGAGAGCGCACAAGGCACATCAATGGATCTTTCCAGGGAATCGGATTTTCAGGGTAGGTGCAACCAAATGACTTCAGAAATATGAAAGTAATATACAAACATTTAGATCAAGATTTTAACATTAAAAATAAATTGTGAGATAATTTTTGGCTTCTTAATTTTCTAAAATTAGTCTAAAATTCTTTCTACATTGTAACAAGGAAAAACAATAAGCTTGACAATTAAAAGTTTATCAGTTTTTGCAATTCAAAACAGTCTCTTAAGTAAACTCACTATCTGGGGTAAATGTTCAGGCTCTCAGTTTCTAGCACTTCTTCCTTCACCCTGAGGAGATAGTGGACAAAGGAAAATCCCAGGAGCTCTGATATCTTATCTCTCTTTCTTGGTCTCCTTATTCTATACGAAAAAGATCCTTCTTCTCCTCTGTTGCTGATGAGATCTCCATCTCTGTCATAATCTTCTCCTTCTCCCTTTTGTGGGTTCTTTTTCTAGGCATTATCTATGTATCTACTTGTGCTGATATTCCTTGGTAACTAAGCCTCACAATTTGCCCTGAACTATTGAAAGTCTACAGGGATATATGACTGATGAGAAGAATAAAAATATTTAATATATATGCAAAATATACTCATTACAAAAGGTACTAAATACCTTCTCACTTAAATATTGGTAAATGTCTTAAAATTTTTTCATGATAGGACTACACAATCTCTTCCTATCTTTCAAAGGATGTTGTAAATATTCTTGGAGGTGCTACAGAATTCGAAGAATCCCCACAGGGAAATTGATAGCAAGACTCATATCACCAAGTGTTTAGTTGCTGGTATGAGGGATCTCACAGCATTTCAGATCCTACAGTCCTCATATCTCTTCCCCCCCTCACCCCACTTCCCAAGCCTGGAATGATTACTTCCTCTGCTGTATATCATAGCAGCTTGTGCACAGATTTATTTAAATATTTGTCACACTTATTGTAGCTAATATTTGTCCTGACCACAATATTTATGAGATGTTTGTGGTTAGGGTCTGTGTTACCAAATAGAGCAAATAATACAGAGCAGGCCTTCAATGCTTGTCTGCCGAATGACTGGACCACAAATAAAATAGTAAAATTTCTAAATTTAGAGACAACACACGGTGCAAATAAAATGTCAAGGGTCCTTTGAATATCAAACGACATTGATTTTGAGAGAGGTGATAAAAATAGAAATAGCCAAGATATCAGCAGGAGAAAAGACGTTGGAGAATTGGGAAATTCAGAAATTTGATAATGAGTTTGAAATTCTAAAAATGCTGCCCTCTTGGAGAAATAGTGAAATATATCTATATATTTTATATATCTATATATTGTATATATAGATATATATTTTATATATCTCTAACTCCATCTATCTATGAAAGAGTGAGAAAGAGAGAGGAGAGAGAGAGAGGGAGAAGAGAGAGGAGATATATCAGGATATTGTATTGCAAACCCTTAAATACTGAGATGAGGACTCTAGGTTTTATCCTCCGGGTAGTGAGAGTTTTCAAAATATTTCCTGTGTTTAATGCTCCGCATTTTAAAAGCTGACTCTAGAAATACTTGTGGACAATGAATATGGATGGAAGGGGAGTGACAGACTAGAGTTGAGAAGCAAAGCTCAGAAGATTTGAGCCAGTAACAATGGAAAAATCCATGACCACAGGTAGCAGGAAAGCTCACAGCGTATTTCTAGAATTTTTCCAAAAATCTCTGAGATAGAATCTGTTTCTTTAGCAAACATATTTAATGTTTCATGTGTCCAAACTACTTTTTTTTCAAATAACTGTACTATGTTGCCTAAATTAATGTTTCTAAACACTTGTCTACATATCTGATATTTTTAATACCCCAGATGAGTGTTTGATTATATCCACTTTAAAATAGTCCCATGCTAAAAATTATTGTAGCTGTGCTATTTAGAGCAGAAATTGAACACCCTATTCACACCTGTGCATTACAGCAAACTCATAATTATTTCCTGAGGAGAATTTTGGCACCATTCATAAGGACTCACTGAGTGGTGTGGCTTGCCTTCCACTCAGGCATAAATCCTTGTTATGCTCCACAATTTCCACATGAGGACGTGGACCTGGCACTTGATACAACTTCTGGTTAAGGCATAAGGTTCACTTGTAATTGAATGGGTGATACACAGTTGTGACTGAATCAAATGATATACAATAGTTGCCAATTATTAAGATGTAATTTATGGCAGACACTGTACTAAGTACTTCATTCATGTAATTTCATTATCTCCAGACAACAAATATTTAATTGGTACTTGTCTGGACCATCTTCCAACTACCAACAACTGTAACTTTTTGGGGTGTTTCCTTTGGCTGCCAGAACCTACTCTGCTCACCTAGGGCAGGCTGGAGGTACTAGTGAGTTAATTTTCCCTCAAAGAGTGCATGACAGGGAATGGCAGATAAATATCATAGTTCCCACGTCCCTGGGTAGTATACTTTTTTTTTGAGACAGAGTCTCACTCTGTTGCCCAGGCTAGACTGCTGTGGCGTCAGCCTAGCTCACAGCAACCTCAAACTCCTGGGCTCAAGCGATCCTTCTGCCTCAGCCTCCTGAGTAGCTGGGACTACAGGCATGTGCCACCATGCCCGGCTAATTTTTTCTATATATATTTTTTTAGTTGTCCAGATCATTTCTTTCTATTTTTTAGTAGAGACGGGGGTCTCACTCTTGCTCAGGCTGGTCTCGAACTCCTGAGCTCAAACAATCCGCCCGCCTCGGCCTCCCAGAGTGCTAGGATTACAGGCCTGAGCCACTGCGCCTGGCCTGGGTAGTATACTTTTGAGACGTGTGTTCTGAACTGGTTCTCAGAATTCCCCAGCTGCCTTGAGCCTCATTTGTCCACAGGAGTAACTTGATTGATAAAACATCATTCATTGGATTCCTTCCAATCTTTGTCTCACTTCTGCACTCCCCTACTGACATTTCCTTAGATGACTTCCCAAATAACAGCTTCTGAGGAAATCCCAATTAAGACAGGAACCCTCTGAAACAGGCATTATATCTGTTTTTAAAGATGACAAAAATTGAGGAATAGAGAGGTTTTGCAACTCGCTCACGTTCACAGAGCTATGAAGTGAGGGATCCGGGATTAAAAACTCGAGTCTGCAAAGCTGGGTCTCTGAGTCACTTTGCACATGGCTTCTCCGTAAGCAGGCAGAACAATTTCTCACTAAGTGTTTATGTGGGTATATACAAAACCAAAAAGCTCGACTAAAGAAATAAAGTTAGGAAAGGATTACAGGAAAGACTTGCATACTATCTATTTCTTTCAGTGCTTGAAATCTACTCATGGATTAAATTGAAGGAGCCCAAACCTCAGTACCTGAATGACTACATCCTCCTCTGACCACGCTAATAATTACATTCAGTGAATTTCCCTGTGCTGTGATATCATCAACCCAAAACATCAAATGACATAGAAATATTCTAAGGGATTCATCATAATGTGCTGGTGGAGATGTCAAAGGCTTTCTTATTACATTGCACGTTTTTTTTCATGAAATCTTTTTATGAAATCAGTTGTTAGTATAAGGAAGAACAGTTGCCACTTTGGAGCAATTAGTTGCCTTTTATCCTATGGAGACTGATTGTGACACTTCATTTTTCCTACACACACTGGCTGCCTGGAAAACATTTTGGCTTATTCAGAGCAAGTGACACAACCATGCTATATCTCATTCCGGACTGCAGGTGATGTCTCTAATCTTGTTTTAACCTTCTAAAAAAAACTATTTCTAATTCATCTTTTCTCATATCTCATATCTTTCTGATACCTTTACGAGTTTTTTTTTTTATAACAGGAGAGGGAATAAATAAATGCACATATATGCCAAAAAAGATAGTAGTTTTTAGTATTTCCAAGCTTTTGATTGCTGCAGAAATAGCCTACCCAGGGCATGATAAGTCTGTAATATTGTACTGTAGCTCTCAACTTCTCTTGCACTTCTGTCTTAGAAGTCTCCAGGCAAGGAAACATGCAAACTATACAACAGGAACAGGGCAAATTTTTGAAAGGGCTTTCAGTCGAACATTATGCAAGGCAAGGTGTGAAAAAGATCATGTTTCAGGAGTCCATACATATCTTAATCCATGCCAGTTTCCAAAGGTGAACAAGATAGGGTGGCTAGAAAGAAGATGACCTAAACACCTGAGAATAATAAGGATATCTCCAAAGCAAACCATTAATGAATCCCATGAGGAGCAGGATGTAGAAAAGCTTTCAAATAGCCTGGGAAAGTAGCATTTGTTACCATTGCAGTATGTACCACACTTGAGCTCTTCAAACATGACTTTACCCAGTCTTCAAAACAACTCTTGGAGGTCAGTATTTCCACTTTTCAGGTGTGGAGCCTCAGACTCAGGAATTCCTCAAAGCCATACAGTAAGTGGTGGAACAGGGTCTTGAACTCATCATGTCTGTCTTCTCTAGGACTCTAAGTTATCTCCTCACAGATGGTATTTTTAAAGCCCAGTGATAAGACCAAGTATGACACTTGCCGCTCTCTTTGCTTCCTCCTCTTGGATTGCAGGGGAACAAACCTCCTTCTATCCTATCAAAGGCCCCTAGGAAATGCCCCTACTGCCACTCCTTTCACATTTTCTCAGCTCTTCTGGTCTCTCTTTCCTCCTTTTCCATCTACCGTTAGACACTGGCTCTGTCTGATCCGCACGTGCTTGGGCTTCCAGTCTTGCCCTTGTTTGGCCTGGATATGTACTCTTGCTCACCGACTGGTGTCTATGGACTCAATTCTCAAAATTCTTTCTTTTCAGTAATTGTGACCCCTACCTGAGACCTCATCTCTCAAGTTTACATCCTGCTCAGCTGGTAATAGAGGTGGAGAAAGAGACGGTAGCCATGAATGGAAAGCAAAGGCCTAAGTTGAAACATTAGAAATTAGGGCCTCATGTACACATGTTGCAAATTTAAGGACACATCTCCATTAGATGTTGATGCCCTTGCTCATATAACATATTTCAAACTTGCTAACTGGTGTGCTTGTTAATGCCAGAGGTTACCTTAATTCATAGCTTTATTTGTTCCTAAAAGAGTGTTTCTATTTTAGCATACATGTTGATAAGGCAGGAGTTAAATATTCAGTCACTATTTATTGAGCATCTATTTTGCACTGAACACCTTTGTATGCACATTCCAAAATTATCTTCCATTTGGAGAAAAAAATATATGTACAAACATACACACATATGCATACATACATTGTTTTTATTTTGTATGATATTCTATATGTGAAATCTCAGTATAGATTATATACCTAAATGTTGCATAAATAAATTAAGCAGTAATTAATGCATGCAAAGTAGCTGTTTTGATTACTTTTCTACTAAAATAGCTATAGCCTGGAAATTATTCAATCCTTTTATTTAATTCAAATTTAGATGCAATATTAGTCATCTGATTCAAATGTGTAAATAAAAGTGAATTCTATTTCAGACATCAATAGTTTATTCAAGAGTAAAACAAAATAACACTGAATAAAAATTTCCATACCAATTAACATATTAGTTTTATAGATATCAACTTCCATTTTGAGGGTTAATCAATGTAAACAAAGTACAGTGATGAGTTCTTGTTGACTTTGGGTTAATTATGACCATGGTATTCACCAGCAGTACAGTAGTAAGACACACAATATAACATAATTATGATAAGTTAATCATACTCATGGGACATGGAGAGGAAATACCAAATGCATTTCATTTCACATGGAAGAATTAGTTTATGAAAATCTTATCCCTGAAGACTCTCTAAATCTTATCTAAAGTACATCCAGAGTTGAATAAATATTTGTGGTAAATGTGTAGTAATCATTGCAAATTGCCAATCATGGTGAGCATGACTTTATACATAAGAAGAGAGATAAATAGGTGTAATAAAAAATCCCACAACCTCAAAATCTCTCCCAAATTCAGACATTCAACTTTTTAAATATTTGAATTAATAAGTAAACAGTATTGGGAGACTTGAGATTTGGGGACAGGGAAGTTGGGATATCAAATATATTTGTAATCTCTTTATACCTTAGTTTAATTATTTGTCTCAGTTTACTTTGCTCATAACAAATAGTTAACCTTTTTGTACTAAGAAAAAGTAGATATAGAATAATTATAACCATTTTTCAGATGAGTAATCTGAGACTCTACTTGCTTACAATTACTTTATTCTTAGATACTATTTAGATACCTGAATATCTGGAATTCATTTTACCTGATTCTGGATTAGTAACACCCAAAATTCAGTAAGCGATAATTGGGATCTTATCAAAATTCAGATCCCCAGGTTCACACTCAGTTATTCTGATTCATTAGGTCTGGGGTAAGGCCATAGCATCACAGGCTATTCCAATGCAAGCTGTCAGACTATACTTTTAGAAACACCAATCTTCGCACATGGTCTCAAAACATTTTTTTCTTTTTATCACACACTTATATTAGTAGATATTTTTCAGCATTCTCTTTAATGTATGTGTATTTACTTTTGAAATATGAGCAGGTAGCACTGTCAATTCATATTTAATGTCAAAGAGCTTATCTCTTTTTATAAAGAATCAATATATGTTTGTATTTATTGGTTTAAACTTATTGTTAACATTGCATAAATGTTGTATATTTATGCATATGCATATACAGTTGCCCTTCGGTATCAGTGGGGAATTGGTTCCAGGACGACCCACGAGTACCAAAATCCATGGATGCTCAAGTACCTTATATGAAATGGTGTAGTATTTGCATACCACTTACCCACATGCTCCCATATATTTTAAATCATCTCTAGATTACTTATAATACCTCATATAAAGTAAATGTTATATAAATAGTTGTTATTTTGTATTGTTTAGGGGATAATGACAAGAAAATGTCTGTACATGTTCAGTACAGATGAAACCATCCATTATTCTTTTTGAATCTTTTCAATCTTCTGTTGGTTGAATCCACAAATGCGGAACCTAGGAATATGGAAGGCCAACTGTATTAAGTACTGCAGTCCATTTTTAGACTCAAACAGGCTCTCAATAATATCTGTTAATTCAGTAGTTTAAGTTAAGATTTCAAGAATTTATGAGTTGATTGTATAATTTTTAATATTACAGAGAAAATCATTTATAATGTTGGATATGTTCTTCAAAAAATGCCACTTAAATCTCATTTTAAAATATACTTGGAAAAATATTCATCTTAGGTGTTTTCCATTAGAGGAGAGTTTTGATTCCATTTCTTCTCTACTGATGTTTTTCTTTTTGAATGTGACATCAAAGTATAATATCTCTTTATGTTTTAATTAGGTCAGGAAGAGCCCAAGCATCTTGTCTTTGATCAATGCTGGGATAGCTTCTTCCATGAAAATATTGCCTTCAAACTTACTGCTATGAGTCAAACACAAGGTACAGGAAGGAATTCTACCTTCTATTCTTTCATTCTCTATGCTGTTGCATTTTAAAGACGATGAAATATTAACATAATTAATATATCTGTTGCCTTAATAAATATTTAATACAAGTTAAAATATAATTTTAAAATTTTGAAACAAATTAAGTTGATAGAAAAATGTGGATGCATTTTAAAGACGAATATTCTCACTTCATAAAAGTGATGAACCATTATTTTTTAATAAAGTGAATTAAAAGTATTTGAATTTTAAAATTTTGAAACACCCTTTAACAA
>NW_012141969.1:4481837-4502155 GCF_000956105.1 Propithecus coquereli | reverse complement strand
TTAAAATATAATTTTAAAATTTTGAAACAAATTAAGTTGATAGAAAAATGTGGATGGTTTAGCTTTATATATATTCCTTACATTTGCATTTTTACATTCTATAACACAAAAGTAAAACTTGCCAAATATTTTACCTTTGAAATTTTGCATGGTTGAATATCATACCACTTAATACATAGTTGTGTGAGTCAAAGAAGATTTCAGAAAATTATAAATAACTAGTGTGTTAAAGCTACTGATTATTTTTACAAAAACTAATTGTGTCTTTGTAAAACTACTGATTCCTTGCAAATTTATTGGAGGGTGTTATATCTATTTCTTCTATATGTTAACCCTCCCACCTGCATATTCATGAATAGGAAAAAAATATAAGAAATAATAAAGTTGCTTAAAAATCTAAATCTCAAACATTACAAATTTGCTTAAAAATAATAATGTTCTTAAATTACAAAAAAAACATACTTGTCATGGTAAATGTGATAAAATGTGAATTATCTTAATATAATTAATACAAACATACTAATTGAAATCAATAACCGCTACTAACACCCAATTAAAATGGGTTAATGACTTTCTTTTATATTTGCTGTAATCATTTATGTCAGCATCCTAGAGCTCAATAATTCATCTCATTTGATACAGCACCTCCATAGCATAGGTGTTATTATTATTCTCATTGAATTTAAGGAGAGTGCAATTCAGAAAAATCAACTTATACAGAATTAAAACAGTTGCTTAATGGCAGAGGTGAAACTTCTTGTGTCTGACTTCAAAGTCTTTGCTTTCTATTTCTTTGCAATACATTAAAAGGAGGATGAACAGTAGTTCACAAAAGAGGACATCAAGATGTTCAAAGAATGGTTGAAAATATGTTCAGTATCATGAATAATCAAAAAAACAATGGCCATCTAAGTTTTCTTTCTCCTTTTTTGGTTGTGTGTGGTTTTTTGTTTGTTTGTTTGTTTAAATGAAACTACCAATGCTAATGTTTCTATGGTGAAATTGGAATAATCAAACAGTACTTGTGGGAATACAAATTACTACCTAGTTTCTGGGAAGTACTTTGTGTAATATATATAGAAACTTTGAAATTATCATCCTTTTGACCTAGTAATGCCAGTTCTCATGAGATCTCTTAAAGAAGTAATCAATATATGGTTAATGTGTTAACAATATATTTGATATTGTATTGTTTATAATAGCAAAAAAATTAAAACTAGCTTATTTCAAAATAATAACTTTGTTATATTTGTGGCAACTATTTATATGTCTGCTTATACTTAATTATACTTATCCATTAAATACATGAGCCATTTAAAATTTTTTTCTGTTGATTCTATACTTTAAATGTCTTTCCACATTGTGAAGTCAACTGAAAATTCATCTATATTTCTTTTCTTCTCCTTTGCTTTTAATGGGGAAGGAATTATAGGTAGGTAGGCAAAGTTTTCATTTACTCCTTTAATTCATTCACATTTTGCTTTTTTGTTATGTAATGACAATCTAATTTGATTTCCTTCTCATTTAATTACCCACTTTTTCATCTTTTGTTGAATAATAACAATAATTCTGTTGCTATTTAGTTTTGCAGTGTGACTCATCCAATATTCAGACCAAAGATATTCTGTTTCATGGATCTGTATTTCAGACCTTGTGCCAGTGCCATAGAGTTTAAACCCCACGGTTTTGTTTTCTTATTCTATTTTTTTCTTTCTAGTGTCTATAAATCATTTATTTCCTCTTATCTAGTTATCCTCCTAGAAAAAATTATAATAACTTTTTGTTAAATTCCAAAAATATCCCAACACTCATTTGATTGCAATTACATCAAACCTATATACAAATTTGGGAGAACTACATCTTTATAATATTTAATCTTTTTTATTATCATTCTTATCATTCATTTCCTTAATATTTTGAAACATAGCATTTATAAATGTCAATAAAGTCCATACTTGCATGACAAAAATAAAGAAAACCAGAAATTAAATGTACTTTCTTAATTTTAATGTATATTGTTCTTACTGTCTTCAAATGCTTTTCAAATTCAAGCCAGTCTTATTTTGTATTCCTTATTGATTTCTCTAGTTTCTAGTTTCATTGTTTTTTAAGATAAACAATGCACACACTACCTGTACAGTGGATTTGACAATTCAAGATGTGCTCCCTGCTGCTCTATATAATAAAATCTCCAAAGGAGCTTGTTTATTTCCTAGAGAATGTTTCCTATGATATTCTTACATGCTACAACATTAGTCCTAGGGGTTCTCCTGCTGATTTGGGGAACATAAGCATTAATAATATAACAGAAATGGGAGTTTTGCTTCTTATATTGCTATTGGCATTTTCAGAGACATTGGTGTACCATTGGCCATATTGTAAAATTTATCACTAGGGATACTATCATGTACCAGGAAAAGCATTTGTACCCTTAAAGCTAAGTCTTCCTACATGAACATAGAACAATTTCTTGGTGCATATTTGAGAACTGAAAAGATTAACTTGTCCTTGACTAGTGTGTTATTTTTACCTAGTGTGTTGTGAAAAACAAAAACAAACTACCAAACAATAAACAATAAAGTTCTATGCTCAAATGAATTTCGGAAATACTGAGCTAAAAAAATGTTTCTTTATGGCAAGGTTTATTTTTTTCTTTAATTCTATGTGTCTGTCCACATAGAGGAAATGATATACATTTTAAATATGTATCTGGTCAAGAAATATACCTTTGTAAATGTTACTCTCTAATAAATTGATTCAGCAGGGAGGTCCTAAATTTGCACCCTCTAATTCACCATATGGTGTGACAATGCATTTCACTCAATTCAGTTAAATGCTAGGTATTAAAGGGAGACCCAGTGACAGCTGATAAAACTAGTACATGTTCCCCAAATCTGAATACTCCTGCTTTATGCCATGATAACAGCCATTCTATTCACCATCTCAGTTTCACCTCGACTTTACCAAACTTTTGGTCTATATATGACAAAAGACATGGATAAGAGTAATTTCTGTAAACTTTCCTCATATTACCTTCTTTCAGAAATTCTATGTTTTGTGCACTTATGAAGTCCTTTAATAAAATTGGATATATGTATAGTTAGATATTTACCTGGACTAAGAACACTAGCCATTGACACCATTTTTTCCCATTGGAAAAAGCATTCATATCCCCTTTAATCCTCTAAGGAAATATATTTTTCTAGAAATTTTCTTCCTTAGAATAAGTTTCATAGTAAGCTATAGATAGCTAAATACTTCATTTTGTTTTTAGCAAGTTCACTGTTCCTTTTGTTATCATTCAAAACTGATGACAGGAACTAGACAGGAGGAAAAAAAAGAAGGACCTCCCTGTCAGTGAAGAATCTTAACCTGCTAGGTCTTCACTTTGAAACTTAATCTTATCTAGAGATTTAATTAGGCCGAGTAACCAAGAATGAGACAAGAGTATAGGTGAATTGTGATCTCAGAGGACATCCTGCTGCAAAGCTGGTAAATTTATAAGACTTGCGGTGTTTTCTTTTTTTTCTCTCTTTTAATAGGAAGGAATCAAATGTCACTGAAACAAAATCAATATTAAACTTTTGAGAAAAAAAAATCTTAGCTCTAACATATTCCTGTGTCTTTTAACTATAACATTTAAAAGGGGGGGGTTAGCATTATTATATGTTAAATTGTAACACTAGAGAATAAGGTGCTACTTTACAAATCTACACATAGATATAAAATTAGACCTAGAACGTCAGGAAGGTCGTCAATATATGGGAATTGAGCATTGGGTTTGTAGTCAGAGAATCTGTGTTCTGGTTTTGACTGTCACATGGATAAGCTGTGTCAGCTTGGGCTATACCCTCTCAACCTCATTTTGGACATTATAAAGAATTGAAAATCAGTTTTACCTAATAGGAGTTTTTGGTGCACAAATATAATTGTGTATATGAAGACATTTCTAAATATTAAAATTATATACAAGTACAGGTTATTAGTATTATTTGTATAGATGAAGATAGGTTAACTCCATGATTAATTCCTACTTTTCTTCAGTTTTTTAAGAAGCAAGATCTAGTGCATTGCCATTACATGCTGGGAAATATATTTGTGAAATAAAAATAAAGAAATAACCGTTATTTTTCTTATGAAATCCATTTGTTTTCTAGGTGAAGCAATTATGAAACCAATAGTTTTAATTTTATGGGAACTAAATTACTCCTTGATTAAATAGTTTTGGTATCTTAGTGAATACCAGGATTTCTTATGGAAGAGTAGATAGCTATATCTATAGCTACATCTATATCTATATATATTTAAAACTATCCAACTTTGTTGCTCCTTTTTTTTTTCTTTTTGAGACAGAGTCTCGCTTTGTTGCCTGAGCCAGAGTGAGAGAGTGAGTGCCATGGCGTCAGCCTGGCTCACAGCAATCTCAAATTCCTGGGCTCAAGCGATCCTCCTGCCTCAGCCTCCTGAGTAGCTGGGACCACAGGTGCGAGCCACCACGCCCAGCTAATTTTTTGTTTCTACTTTTAGTAGAGGGTCTCACTCTTGCACTCTTGACCTCAAGTGATCCTCCTGCCTCAGCTTCCCAGAGTGCTAGGATTACAGGTGTGAGCCACTGCGCCCGGCCCAGTGTTGCTCCTTTTGATATTCTTAATCATTTATATATTCTACTCTTCTTCAACATTTCCATTCAAAATGTCTCTCCAGATTTTAGTTATTCATATACTACCTTCACAATTTTTGACATACCTTTGTATCATCTGTATAATAATTTACTTAATAGCATTTTATTGGAAAACAGTGTCACTTGCCATGAGCAAGAACAATGTACTCTGTGCCAGGAACTAGTTTAAGCACTTTACAAATATTAATTTATTTATTTCTCACAAAAACTCTATGAGATAGACTCTATTATTATAATATCCCTGTGTTAGGGATGAATATATTGAAACATGCAGGAATTATACCCAAGATCACACAAATAGTACGTGGTATAACTTGGGCTGGAATTTAGGGCTTGGAGCCTTACCCATTATACAATACTGCTATAATTATAAGATATCTATAAAACATCAATAAACAACTAATAAAATAAAATTTAAAAATATCTCTCCAAGTTTCACTCAGAAGTATTTTAAATATCACTGTTGCAGAACAGTTTTCCCAGGAAGTTGACTCTGTGAAGGAGGTTAGTGGGTAGAAAGTTTATTAGGAAGTGTTCTCAGGATCAATACCGCTGAGGGAAGAGAATGAAGCAGGATTGAGCAGAGGGAGAAGGTGGGGACAAAAGGTGTCAGCTCATACAACGGTGAGCACTAAAGCTAGTATAGCTCTTCAGAGTTGCCCCAATCTGAGATGAAGAGACCAAGATTTCAGATACCCCCCCCACCTCCCACATCAATCCATCATTGAATGCAGTCTGCCCTCAGGAAAGTCTTGGTCAGATGACTCTCTTCAACTGAAACCTAGGTACTATTAATATATACTGACAATAATCTCAATAGCTTGGGGCATAAAGTCATAGGATATATTCCTCTTTTATCTAGAAGCTTTATTGTTTATTTTTCCTGATACATATCTCAATAATTATAAATATGGTGCGATATAGAAGTGAAAGTTCAATTCATTCATTATGTATACTAAATTTTCCTACCACCATTTATGGAAAAAGCCATACTTTCCTCGATTGAATTGTTGTGGCACTTTTTTTCCCAAATTAGTTGACAGTATATATATAAACCACTTTCTGGACTCTATTCAGTTCCAGTTTTCTCTTTAACTATCTTTACAACAATACTATGCTGTCTTTTCTACTATAGCTATACAGTAAATCTTGATGTTTGATAACATAAATCCTTCAACATTTTCCTCTCGTTCAAGATTTTTGAAGTTATTCTAGATCATTTGCACTTACAGAAGAATTTCACAGTCAGCTAGCCAATTTCCAAACACAAACAAATACATACAACTGCTAGGATTTTGATTTGAATTGCATGGAAAATATAGATTGGGGGCAACTGGCATCTTAAAAACATTAAGTCTTTGAGAGCAATGCATGCACAAGGTATTTTTCTTTATCTGTTTATCCCAATGGCTGTCTTTTTGTTCAAGATTTATTTTAAAGACCATCTCACAACCACTAATTTGATATGCCAATATTATGATAGACTCCTGTGCCATAGGTACTTGGTCTCTTTCAGGATTATCTCTACTATTCCTCTGATCTGTCTTTAAGAGCCAAAACTACACTGTTTTAATCAGATTTTATAGTGTTCTTCAGTATGTGTTGAAGATAGCCCTCTTACATTATTTTCCATTTTCAAGGTTTTGCTACCTATTCTTTCCTATTTATTTAGCCTTATGAACTTTATAATAGACATGACTGCCTCCAAAGAAAACTTGATGGAATATTCATTGGTCTTATTTTAAATTCATAATTTATAACTTTATGAATATAGGAAGCAATGACATTTCTGTGATGTTGAATATTTTTAAGAATGCATGGTATGTATTTTCACTTTTTCATCAACTGTGCATAATTGCTTAACTTTTATTTTTATATTTTTTCATGGGTTCTAATGGACAAATAATGCTCAAAACCATTTTAGATCACCCTCTAAAAATTAGCATTAGTAGTGACACTATATCTAATTCTTTTACATGACCTTGGAGCAACAGAAAACATACAATTTATTGTTACATGATACATATTACTTTTATGATTATTTGTACTTAACATTTTATTACTGATTTTAAACATACCAGCTCACTATTTATTAAATTTTATCTTATTGATTCCTAAATAACATAATAGTGATCAATAACAGAACTGAAAATAATAACAGTTTTCTCTGTTCAAGAATAGAAAACTTTTCATTTCAAAGAGAAAGATTAATATAATTAAAAGTATTATTACATAATGACTGTTATATCACTTTAGTACCTTCTTCTGATATTCCATTATGCAGTAGTAAAATGACTAACATACTACTCTACACATTTTATATAAGGTTAATAATTTCTGTAAATGCTCCTTAAATTATATCTTTAATTCAAAAGAAAAGATTTAGAGATCCAATTTAGGTTGTTGTCATAAAAAGCAATCATAATATTAGGGAATTCTACTTCTATTTAAAGATTCCTGGCAGAGAAGCACATAGAAAAGATACATTTAACTGTGTTATTCTATTCCACTTAAATTTATTATTTATTTTTTCTTTAAAATTCTAGGCCTTTACTTTTCTACATAATTTTCTACATACAATTAAAACTAACTAGTTATAATTCTAATAGATGTCATTTTCATGTGACTTTTTAAAATTTCAGTATCATAGTTTAGCTTTATTTAACTATAGATAGATAGATGGCCAGATAGATAAATGATAAGTAGCACTGCCTTTCTTTTTTGAGAATGAATGCCTCTGTTGTCAACATAAAGTGATTCAGTTGGCTGATACAAGAAGTCCTTTGGGAACCCCAAGAAGTAGAACTTGCAGCTCTAAAATTATTATTTGTAGTTGGCTTTTTGTAGATTGTATTTTCATAACTTTTGCCCATTTTAAGTGGTATGAAGTTATTTTTATATCTGTCATTAATCTGAAAAACTTTTTTATACTATCCATTAAAAAGACATTTTCAGTATCTCCCTGAGAGATATTTCTTCCAATCTATTACTTGTGTATCATGTTCGATTATAAATTTTCTCTCATACCTTTTTTTGCAATTTTGTATGGTAAAATAGTCCTGTCTTTTACATACTCTGGGTTACCTGTCTTGGTTAGAAATGTTTTCTCCTTCAAACATTGTGCAAATAGACCACTAAATTTTCTTCAAAGACTTTTATAGTTTTAGAAAATATTTAAATATGCAATTCATCTGGAATTTGTCGTCTTATTTGGTGAGCAAAAGGTTTCATGTGTTTTTCCTTCAGTTAGACAGCAAGTTGTGATTGTACCATTTGTGAAATAAACCAACCCTTTCCCACTGAATGAAAACACCACTAATATAATCAAGACATAAATGACACATTGTAAATCAGTTATTAATTTTTAAAGGTAGTACACATCAATATTTTATCAAGTAACATAAATATATTATCACTATATTAGCATATTATAGATCATATAATGAACTGATTTATAATTGAAAATATCAACTATTTAACATATTCAATATAATCTATATATTAATTGATTAATATTAATAATATAATTAATTTACCCATACACACATACTTCATGATCTGTTTATGGTCTTTCTGAATGTTGTTTCATTAATTAATTTATCTATAACTAGCCAGGACCTAACTTTTTAAAAATTATGACTTTACCATATGTATTAATATCTGATAATATCTTTCTCTATTTTCTATTTATCTATTCTCAATGCAACATATCAAAAACCAGGAATATAAATAATTAATTTAGTGTTTTTATCTAAAAAATGGCCTATCATCAGCATAGGATATTTGGAGAGTAAGAACAAAATTCTATCAGTGACCACATTATTATGTCAGAAAAATGTAATTATTACAGTTTTTCGTGTACCTTTTGATAAACCATTTAACTCCTCTTCTATTTATACTACTTGGCTATATTTACTAATAACTGGTGACACATATCATTCAACTTAAATGCTTGTTTCCACAAAATAATTTTTAAATTCTCAAGAGAGGATTACATAGTTATAACTAAGCTCTATTGTTGCCAGTGAATGAAAGCCCACATCCTTCTCCAGAATCAAATGATGCAATTTTTCCTTATTTTTATGTTTTTATATTTTTAAATAAGATTTTTCCGTAACCCTCAAAACCAGAAAGTATATTTTTAAGCCATATGAGTTATGCCAATGACAATTCACCAAGGCAATATTCTAATTCAGCATTTATCCATATAAATAAGGTTATGCCAAAACATTGCATCTCAAAGCATTTTATACGTGTAGAGGGATATACAAATTTATAGCATAATAATTTTGTTTTTATTATCATTGCTGCTGCTTTCATTACTAGCATCAGTGTTGTCCTAATTTTGCAATCTTTGTTATAATAAATAGAAATTACATACTCATTTAATACACATTTTAAAATTTAATAGCTTTAAAGACAAACATATTTTCTCAGTTACTACTCAACAGATATTTAGTAAAATGTAAAGCACCAGCATTTTAAAAGAACATATAAATAATTCCTTGCCAGTGAAAATCAATTTCACCCAGAAATAAAAGCGTCTACATTTAAAATGGATCATTACTAATATGACTTCAAAAAGTAAAATAAACAGATCTCCAGAAGAGAAACAGATTACAATGTATGAAAAATTGGGTATCAGTATATATACAAAATACTATTATCATAAACACCGTTTAAGAGTAATGTGTTTCAGAGGAAGTTTCTTTGTAATAAAATGTTTTCATGACCCAGTTAATAGTTCACAGAAACAGTGTTTTGCCAATATGGTTATAGTGAACTCTAGTCTGCCACCAATTAATATAATTTCAGGCAAGAAACTTGCCCTCTAAACCATTTAATTTTTCTCATTTTAAAATTATGTCACTTGCCACTTCCAGTTTCTGCTCAGCAATGTTTAAAAGTTTAGCAACAGAAATGGCATTGCTCCTATTCTAACAACAATAAAAAGATGAAAAAATTAAAAGTTCATGGTTTTTAAAAAAAAAAAAAATCACAAAGTTGACATCAAGGGAAATCAACTGGCCCAAAATCTAAGCAAAGGCTGATTCCTGCAGAGAGATACTAGATGCAAGTTTGATCTGTACATAAAACTGCACTGACACACTTGTAAGAAGAGCTAGGGATGTTGGAGAATTAGGACACTGAATGTGCACTGGTGAGAGATTAGAAAGTCCCTGAAGGCTGAAGATATAGGGGCAGTGGCACCTTCTTGGAAAGTTTTCCCCTAAAATCTCACTGGCAATCACAGAAAAGACTGGAGGGAACTCCTGAAAAAATATCCGTTGTGGTGTAGACTTGCAGGAGGAAGACTGGGAAAGGCATGAAAATCTTCTTGCATTCTTCTCACCTATATTCCCTATGCAAAAAAAAAAAAAGCCTTAACCTGTAGTGGGAGGGGGAGAAAACAACAGAAGTTGTAACCCTTTGGGATTTGGCAAAAGCCCATTTCTGCAGAAGGAAGGAGAGAGGGCAAAAAACCTCTATTCCTAAGGAGGAGCAAGAATATATGTGAGACACAGAACTACACCAAGGGAAGGGGCAATAAAACTGAGACGGCCATATCCCTAAGACCAGGGGACATGATGCCTGTATAAGAATGAAGCTTAGTAAGAATACCAGAAAACACTGCCCTCACCAATTCCACTGCCAGATTAACAAGCATTAAGTCGTAAGTAACACAGTAAATTGCAAAAGGCAGATCCTGTATGAGGTACAATGCAATGGGAAAATCTAAAGCTAAGGATAGAGCAGACATTGAGAAAAATCCTTTAGGATTTTAGGAAACTAGCCCTCACACTAAACACAATTGTATAACTCTTGACCAAAAAGTTATGAGACACATAAAAAGCAAGGAAAAAAAATAAAAAATAACACATTCTCAAGAGAAAAATCAAGTATTGGGACAAAACCGTGACACGACATGAATTTTGGAACTATCTGATGGGCCATTCAAAATAACTGTGACTAATATAATTAAGCTTTGAATGGAAAAGGTGGACAAAGTAGAGGTGACAGATTAGTTGGGTAATTGCAGCAATGAGATGGAAATTATTTTAAAAAAACAAATGGAAATGCTAGAAATGAAAACACAGAGACAGAGATAAATAATGTTTCCAATGGACAAAACAGTAGATTTGACACAGCCAAGAAATGAACCAATGATGATTAAGATAGGTCAATAGAAATTACACCATCTTAAAGATAAAGAGAAAATAAGATGGAAAAAAAGAGAGCGTTGAAGAGTTGTGAGAAAATCAGTCTAACGTGATTGCAATTCCAGAAGGCAAGGAGAGTGAAAACAGTGCAGATGAAAGGAAGTATCTGAAAAAATAGTAGCTGAGTATTTAAAAATCTAAGGAAATCATATTTAACTGTTGAAAGCAAAAAAGCATGAGGAAAATTTTGAAGGTTGCCAGATTAAAAAATAATCATTATATACCAGAAAATAAAGACTTCATAAATCAGGAAAGCTAAATGATAATGAAGTAACATCTTTAGTGATTAAAGAAAAAAAAATACTTTCAATCTAGAACTCTATCCAAGCAAAAATACCTTTCAAAATGCAGAATTAAAGAATTCTTCAGGTCACTATAGAAAAACCAATTGCATTTCTGTATACTAACAATAGACAATTGCGATTGACATTAAAAGTGTCATTTACAATAACAATAAAATCCCTACAATCCGCTAAATAAAAATCTGATAAAACGTGCAGGATGTGTATACTGAATACTACAAAACATTGATGAAAGAAATCCAATAAGCCTAAATAAATAAGAAATGTATCATGTTTATTGATTGGAAGACTTAATATTGTTAAAATGCCAAGGCTCTCTACATTTATGTATATATCAAATGCATTTCCAGTCTATGTTCCATTAAACTTTTTTGTGGATATTGACAAGCTGATTCTAAAATCTACATGAAAAGATTAAAGAACCATAATATCCAAAAAAGATCAAATGGATCTAAGTTGTCATGACTCCATGAGTAGGAAATAAGTACACAAATGAAACTCTTTACTGTCAGCTCTGTGGGCATGTCAAAATTTAATCTTACAGAAGGGATTAATTTATATATTTTTTTCAGTTATCTCATAAAAGGGAAATGATGAATGCATTTTATGAAGGCATCCATTTTAGGATTTCCCTATTTTGACTGAACACAGCCACTCATTACTTTTGTCACTGTTATTTTTCCTGAATTCTGGTAACTACAATGAGTGTCCTTTCCTTTAGCAACTGGGTGTGTACTAGAATCCCAGCCCCCTCTCAAGGACCAGAATAAGCCATCATCGAATATCATTCATCTTATTATTACATATAAATAATGCTGTGATATTTATCACAACTTCTATCAGGAAGAAAACTAATAAGTGTAAAGAGGCTAATGGTGAAACATTTATCTTACAGCCAAACACTTGATTACTGGGTACATTAGCAAACTTTCCACATATGACATTAGTTTGTTATTTGTGAAGGCTAAATTCTGAGAATGCTAAGCTCATGGATCACAAAGTAGGTAGTTAGAGATTATTGAATAATTAGTGGATTATTTTCAAGCCATCAGTAAATCCTTGTATATAATAAATATTTGCAAAGTTATCCATTCTTTCCCACCTCCAAAGCCTCATCCCCAAAGATAGTAGGGGTGTCAGATCTTGCTACCACCATATGTCTTCTGTGTAGAAGCATCTCATTGTACATTTATCTCTCTTTATATGTTACCATGTGAATACCAGTTCTTTTTAATCATCCTTCATCCTCTGTATTCACATCACCAAGTATAGTATACATCCAATTTTTTGACCACAATACTAACTCCTTTCCTAATCCTAAAAATCTACCACACCATCCATTGAAACTTATGATCTGCCATCAGGAAAATACCCTCTGTTCCCTACATCAACGTCTCTGAATGTTCTCTGTACCTTCTTGAAACTTGACTCTTCCCTGAGAGGACACTGCTTTCGCCACAGCCTTTTCAAGTTGTGGCTCTTTCTCTCCACATCCTCAAAATCCTGGGCCTGGAGGTAGAGAAAGTGACCTCCTCCTTCTACATTTCTGCTGCTAGGCCATTCTCCATCTCCCCTAGAAGTCTCTAGGTTTGGGTCTTAGTCCATCAAACAAAATATCTCCCGGTCCAACACTATATATATATATATATATATATATATATTTTTTTTTTTTTTAAATCTCTGTTGAGTTCTATATCTACATAGCTGATCTTTTCTAAAACTGCCTTACGTTCCCCCAATTACCTTGCTTTTCATTCAACCTTAGTCTTGCCTATGTTCATACTCTATACCAAATTATTCCCAATAACTTCAATTCCTGTATATTCTCAATTTCAAATATCCCATTCTCTTACAGCCACCTGTCTTTCCAGTTCATTTTCTACCATACTTCAATTCTGGAAAATGTTCAAATCTTATCCTTTCTCATGTCTTCACTTCATCAAATTAACTCCTGGTCCACAGTTATAATAGTGCTCTTGCATACACTCTTATCTTCCTTGCTTTTCTCACTGTTTCTTCTGCCTTACTTAATGCTTAATGTAATTGTGAATGGCTAGCACATCCATGTCTGCCTCTGTGCAGATGAATGTGGCTGAAGAAATCATACAAATGTGCTAAAAAGTTTTACTTTAAATCCGTGACCGCTAACTAAAAATGGTTCCCTAAGGAATTCTTGCCACCATACCACATTTTCTGACTCTCACTCTATTTCACACATCTAACGCCCTCCTCATATCTTTAAACCTCCTCCTCTATACTCAATCTTAACTAATAACCTAGAGTTCTAATTTACTGAGAAAATATAGTGAATCAAATGATAACTTCCAAAAGCTTCCACCATCCCAATGAAACAAATACCTGTATCTGTCACTTTATGGTCTGTCTTCCCTCCTGTTACAGTAGACGAACCCTTGTCACCACTTTTGTTTAGGTCTCTAGTGGTCCACTATGTTCCATCTGTGATAATTCCAGCTATTCTCTTTTATCACTAGCTTCATCAATTTTTCTTCCCTTCTAAATTATTCTCATTTTCACATAAAATTCTGAAATTTTTCCTATCTTAAAAATTAACTCTTATCCCCATATCATCTCCTACAAGAAACCTCCACACTTCATGTCTCTCCTGTATACAAAAGCTCCTAAAAAGAGTTGATGACACCTCAAGAGTTGAACACTTCAATTCCACACCTCCCATTTTCTCCTCAGCCAATTTAATCAGGCTTTTCTTGACACTTCATCAAAGCTACTTTGTCACGTTTTCTATGATATCCATGTTGTCAATTTAACTATAAACTCTCTCTCCTCATCTTACCTCACTTCAACCCTTGCACCCTGAAAGAGTTTTTCACCTGCCTTCCAGGACACCACACTGTCCTCGCTTTCTTCCTACCTCACATCCACAAAGTGTTGCTTTCTTTGCTTATGCCTTTCCATCTTATATCCTCTAAATGTTGCAATATTCCAGAGCACAGTCTTTGTTTATCTTACAGAAATCTATGATGGATCATATGAATATCTGCTTATGCTATAGGTGATCTCATCCAGCCTCATAGTCTTATATGCTTTGTGTATACTAGCAACTCTCAAGTTTCTTTTTACAGCCCAAGAATATTTTAAAATTCTGTCTTCAAAATCCAATGACTTACCCATGATTTCTATTTAAATATCTAATAGAAATTGTTACTGAAAGGTTGGCCACTTGTCCACGAGGCCGAATCAGAAGAACGGAGATAAACGGTTAGAGGAGGAAAGAAAGAGAATTTACTTTGCCCATAAAGGAGGAAATATGGTAGACCTTCTTGTCTCAAAATCCCAAATTTCACAAACATAGGCAGAAATACAGAGCTTTTAAAGGGAGGGCTCTCAGCTTCAGACAATTACTGTGGTTAACTGTTCTAATCATCTCATCTTTGCCAAAGACAAAGCCTGTAAACTCCTGGGAGTTTTAACAAAAGACTTAACCTGCCTCAGGTATGCAGGCCAGAATGCAGTTCCCAAAAAGAGTAGGGGAAGTTTTAAGGAGACAGAAAATGTCTTTGCCATTTTTTTTTCAGGCCATTCCCCCATTACAAAATCTCAAAATTTAACATGCCCCCAAACAAATTCAATCTTATTCCCTAAAACACTTTCTCCTGTTGTCTTCCTTGTCTCATTAGTTGCAACTCCACCATGGTAGATACTAAGATCAGATACCATGAAGTCATCCTTGTTCTTCTATTTTTTTCACATCCTTCAACCAATCTGTCAACAAGTCCTACTAATTTTATTTTCAAAACCCATCCAGAGTATTCCTATTCTTAACATGACTCTATCAACCTACTCTGAGTTATCATCTTATCTGTCACCTGACATGGTAGGCTAAAAATAATACCACCTTCAAAGCTATCTACTTCATAATCCCAAGAAACTGTGAATATTACCTTATGTTGCAAAAATCACCTCACACAAAAAAAGATATGTTAAATTAAGAATTTTAAGAATATTGGCTTACGCTGGATTATCTTGGAAAGCCCCAAATGCAATCACATGTATCTTTATAAGAGAAAGGCAGAGATAGTCTGGACAGACACACACAGAAGAGAAGGGAATATGAAGACAAAGCAGAGAGAGATGCAGCAACAAGCCAACACATGCCTGTAGAAGGAGCACAGTCCTACTGACTACTTGATTTTTGACTTCTAGCCTACAGAACTCTGAAAGAATAAACTTCTGTTGCTTTAAGTCACCTAGTTTGTAGTAAATTGTTATAGTAGCCACAAGAAACTAATACAGCCTCAAGATACCAAGACCCATCTCCAGGAACCTGTGGAAGTTATGAAATGTCACTCCTATGTTTTTGTTATATTATTATATTAGTCTGTTTTGCCTTGCTATAAAGGAATACCTGAGACTGGGTGATTTATAAAGAAAAGAGGTTTATTTGGCTCACAGTTTTGCAGGCTGTACAAAAAGTATGGTGCCCAGCAGTTTCTGGTGAGGGCATCAGGATGCTTTCACTTATAGCAGAAGGTAAAGGGAAGATGGCGTGCACAGAGATCACATGGTGAGAGAGGAAGCAAGAGAGTGAGGGAGAGGTGCCAGGCTATCTTTAACAATCAACTAATAGACGGAGAGAACTCGCTCACCAACCCCCAGGGAGGTCATTAATCTATTCCTAAGGGATCTTCTCCCATGACCCAAACACCTCCCATTAGGCCCCACCTCCAACATTGGGGATCAAATTTCAACATGACATCTTGTGGGGACAAACAAACTGTATGTAAACTATAGCAATTATATGTCAAAGTTGACCTTAAAAAGGAAGATTATCCAGATGGGCCTAATCTAATCACATGAATCCATAAAAGCAGACAAATTTCTCCCCTGCTAGTAGCAGAAGAGGAAGGCAGAAGAATTCAGAGACTTGAAGCATGAGAATTATTCAACACATCATTGGTACTTTTGAAAATTAAGGGGACCAAGAGCCAAGTAATGCAGAGCTAGGTGCTAAGAATGACTCCCCATATGCCAGACAACAATGAAAAGGGGACCTTGGACCCTACAAAAACATGGAACTTAATTTTCCCAAATCCTAATCCCTAGAATTGTGAATGTTACCTAAGATGGCAAAGATTTTCCAGATGTGATTAAATCAAGGATATTGAGATGAAGAGATTATTCTAGATTATCCAGGTGGGCCCTGAATTCAATCATATTTATCCTTATAAGAGAGAGGCTGAGGAAGTTCTGAGATAGACACAGAGCAGAAGATCATGTGATGGTGAGGCAGAGATTGGAGAGATGTGACCAAGAAATGCCAGCAACGACCAGGAACTGGAAGAGGCAAGAAACATGTCCTTCTTTAGAATCTTTGGAGTGGGTACAGCCCTGCCAACACCTTGGATTCAACCCTGTGATACTGATGTCAGACTTCTGGCCTCCCAAACAGTTAGGGAATAAATTTCTGTTGAATTAAGCCACTTAATTTCTGATAATTTGTTACAGCAGGCACAGGAAACAAATACATCTACCTATTCACAATAGCATCTTTACAGTTCTCCCTGCTCTCAGTTAATTACCGTAGTGTGTTCTATGAACAGCACAAATCATAAAAATCAAGTCAGATCATGTGTCTACTATAATGGTGATGAACCTGTCCTGCAATTACAAAATACCTATCACTACCTTTAAATACACTTTGTTATTGTTATTGGATAGTGGTATTAAGTATCCTAAATAATTTATTTTTATATTAATTGATTTTAACATTTTAGATTTAGCAACATTTTCTGTCACTCACAAAAGTATAGAACTAAGAGAATCATAATATATAAACAGAAAGAAGATCTATCTTTGCTTGCTTATAAATAATGCAATGGAAAAAATTCATATTTGACAACATATTTTTAAAATACTTTCTTTCATCAGACTTCTGATTTGGCCAAGATGGCATAGCCTCATTCCTTCCATGTTCTCCCCATCAGGGTAGTGTCAACAGGATTATGTTACATGCTAAGATTCTATTCCCACCCAGGAGCAATGAGGCTTAAAAATCTGGTGCCTGGAGGAACTAACTACCTATATCTGCACTTGTCAATGAAACTGAGCAAACTGGTTCAAGTTGGAATAGTAACAATCCATTTTTCTTCCCACTCTTGTGTTGACAAGATCCACTAGAGTATAATGCAAGGCCAAGAGTCACTCCTAACCCACCCTAATCCTTGGAGTCAGTGGAGTCCAGTGGGGACCACAGCCTACACCCCACCAAGCATCAACAAGAAAGAATGAAGGGATACAAGGCATCATAGTTGGTATTTTCTTTTTTTTCTCCCTACATTTGAGCAAAGACCAGTGGGAACTGAGCCTCCAACTCCATCTGTCATTAATTACATAAAATGATGTGGTAAGAGGTGAGCTAGATAGCATTCTACTTTCTCACATCTCTTCTCTTGGTGTCAGTGGGGCCCAGCAGGGACCAAACTTGCCCTACCCAACTTAAAGGAAGCAGTATGAGTCAGTGTCTCCTATTATGCTTCAAGAAACAATTTTAAATTCTCATGAAGCATGAAAAAATAATCTCAGAAAAAATATGTTGAATAAAGAACCAAATAGAAATTATAGAACTGATTAAATACAGTAATTTAAATAAACTTTTTGCTGGATGGGCTGGAGTAAAATGGAGATGACTGAGAATAGAATCAGTGAAGGTGATGTCAGATCAATAGAATTTATACAATCTGAACAACAGAGAGAACATAGACATAAAAAAAAATGAAAAAAGTTCCAAGGACCTGTAGGAAAATAACAAAAGAGTAAACATTTGTATTATCAGAGCTCCAGAGGGAAAGGAGAGAGTGGAAATGAGCAATTATTCAAAGAAATAGTGTCTGAAAACTTGCTGAATATGATGAAGTACATCACCCTACAGATTCAAGAGGCTGAGTAAACAATCATTTTAAAGTAAAAGAAATCCAAGGCAAGACACATCATCATTAAACTTTTGAAAACTAAAGACAAAGAAACAAATCCTGAAAACAGCCAGAGAGAAATACTGCATTGCTTATGGGGAAACACCAATTCCATTGACAGGAGATTTCTCATCCAAAACCATGGAGGCCAGAAGGAAGTGGTTCACATTTTTCAAGTACTGAAAGGAGGTAACTGTAAACTGTGAATTCTATGTCCAGATAATATATCTTCTATGAATAAAGGGAAAATGTAGACATTCTCAGATCAAGGAAAAGAAAGCGATTTTATTGTGAGCAAACGAGCCCTTAAAAAATAACTAAAGAATGTTCCTAAACAGTTAGGAAATAATAAAAAAAAAGATCAGAACTTAAGAAAATAAGGAATATCAGAATTGGTAAAAATAACAGTAAATATAATAAATTATACTACCTCTCTGGAATCTCAAATCATATTTGATGGTTTCAGCAAAAATTTCAACACTTTGTGACATGATGATATATATGTATGTATGTATATATATACATATACATGTATATACATATATATGTAGAGAGAGAAAGAGGAGGGGGGAGTTTTAAGACAATTATATTTTAAAATATAGGGAGCATAAGGTGATCTAAATGGAGTTAAAGGATCTTGATGCTTTGTTATCTGGGGCCCTGTTGACTGGGGAGGAGCTGCCCCTCCCAGGGTTAGCTAATTACTAGAGATAATAAAAAATCACCTGTGAGAGCACCTTTCATATGCAAACTAAACAATCCAGAACGCACAGACTCCCACACACCCCTTCTATCAGGCTCTCACACTGCAAGCCAATTACCCCAGGGCTAGGTACCACACTACCTGAGATAATTCCTGCACCCCAGAGCCCAGTGAAATTATTCAAACCAGCCAATCCTACACCTGCTTCCTGACTCTATTTCTTTCCATAAAAACCACAATAAAGGACTTGCTCATGCTTGCCCCCACCTGCCTCCTGACCAACACTGGTGCTTCCCTATGGGGTTTTGCATGGCATGTTATGATTCCTTTTTCTAGGGAACTATGAGTATAAAAACATCTTTCATGACAGGCATTTCCATGTCTGTGCGTCTTACCATATCTTATTAAAACAAATCTCAAGTACATTTAAAAAAATTTTTTCTATTAATAGTCTTATACAGAAAGTTACAGTAGTTGTACAGAAACAAAACTATATAACAAAAGAGTAAGTAAGACTTTCACCAATATTAAAGGGAACAATAAATATGCCATAGTAGTTGTAGCAGAACTCATGCTAAGCCTATAAAAAATGATAAAGCTGTTTGTACAAAGTACACTGTACACACCCTCAGGAACAAATGTTGAATGACACCAGAAGGTTCCTGTTCATACAAAACCATGATGGTGTTCACAGGAACTTCATTACAACTATTCATTTTGTAAACATTCTGCAAATATAGAACTTCCTTCTCCCCAATTCTAGAAAATAAATTTCATATCCCAATATATAAAATAAATACACTTCTACTTCTCTCAAATTAGCATTTTAACATCCTTCAATAACACACAACACCATTTTCATATGAAAAATACCTTTAGACCAAGGTTCATTCCTGTACCTAATCTTTACAAATGAATAATACATCAGTTTGGACTTAAGTAGCACCTCAAAAGTGTTCATATAAATGAGATAAAGTGCCGTTACTGGTATACTGTTAACATGCCATAATAATACATCATTCAGTGCAATAACCACCATGGATGAAGCTTACAAAGAACATGCAAATATATGACTGGGGTTTTGGGTTTTGTTTTTAGATTAACTACTTTGAAATAGTTATTATTTACAAGTCTGAAGAAAACTGGGCTATTTAATACATACAGCATGTGACTATACAGTACTGACTGTACAAGAAAACAAAAGCAACAACCAACCATACCTTAAGTATTCAAATTAAATACTGTGCTTAAAGGACTTTGGAAGGATTGTTCTAAGAGCACTATTATTGTTAAAAGCAGTACGGGAACCAGCCGAGAGCTAATTTATAAGCACCACTAAGAATGTTTCTGGTCTTAGGATTTTAGCTCAAATCCACTTGACCACCAATCATGATTCCAAATGGCTTACACTGTTTCCAAATATCAGAATCACCTTCGGGCATGAATATAGTTCCAAAGAAGGTT
>NW_012141969.1:4467763-4481341 GCF_000956105.1 Propithecus coquereli | reverse complement strand
TACTATGAACAGCTCTACACACACAATTTCAACAACTTATGTGAAATTGATCTGTATCTAATAAATCACAAACTGCCAAAATTCACCAAAGTTGAAATAGACAATCTGAATATTCCTATAACTATTAAAGAAATTGAGTTAATAGTTAAAAATCTTCCCAAAAGAAATCTTCAGGCCCAGATGCCCTCACTGGTAAATTCTCCCAAACATTTAAAGAAGAATTAGCACCAGTCAGCTCTTCCAGAAAAAAGAAGACAAAGGAACACTTTCTGATTCATTCTATGAGTCCAGCATTACCCTGGTACAAAAACCAGAAACATAACAAGAAAAGTACTTGCTAACATTATTCATGAAATTAGACACAAAATTTCAGCAACTTAAATCCATCAGTATATAACAAAAAGTATACACCACGATCAAATGGGGTTTATTTCAAAATAAGGACGGGTCAATATTTGAAATCCCATTAATGTAATCTTCCCTGTTAAAAGACTTAAAAGACTAAGGGAAGAAAAATCACATGATTATATCAATCAATACAGGAAAAGAATTAGGAAAAAACCCAATATCCTTTCCCTATAAAAAAACTCTTTGCAATCTAGAAAAAAGAGAAGGTCCTCCACCTGATAAAGAGCTTACAGGATAAAATTACAGCTGACATTACACTTGATGAAGAACATTGTATACTTTCCTCCTAAAATAAGTAGCAACACAAGGATACCCACTCTCACCACTCTCATTTAACATACTATTGGAAGTCCTAGCCAGTACAGTGAGACAAGCAAAGGAAACAAAAGACATGCAAAATGGAAAGGAAAAAATGACTTGTCCCTATTTTCAGATCACATGGTTGTCTACCAAAAAATTCCAAGGGATCTACAACAAAAAGCTTGTAGAAGTTAGAAGTTAGTTCAGTAAAGTCACGGTATAGAACACAAAAATTCAATCATCTTTATATATACTAACAACAAAAATGTAAAAACTGAAATTAAAAACTCAATACAACATATAATCTTGCCAAAAAATGAAATAATCAGATATAAGTCTAACAAAATATTTTCAGGACTCATATGCAGAAAATGACAAAATCAAACAACCTATGAATGAATGAAGAGATATATTGTATTCACAGATTGGAAGACTCAGTATAGTAAAAATATCAGTTCTATCTAAATTAATCTATAGGTTTCCTACAATTCTTATCAAGGTGCTCACACCCACCTTATGTGAAAATTAATCCAACATAGTGCTAAACAGATATTTCTTAGATTTCACCAATAACAAGATCCATAAGAGAAAAAAATTAATAAACTATATGTCATCAAAACTAAAATATTTTGCTCTATAAAGGCTCATGAGAAGATGTTGAAATGGAAAGCTATAAACTGGAAAAAAATATTTTCAAACCACATATCTGACAAAGGGTTAGTTTCTAGAATGTGTCAAGCATGCTGAAAACTCAACAATAGAAATACAATCCAGTTAAAAAATGGGCAAAAGCAAATGAAGGGCCATTTCACCAAAGAGACTATACTGATCGTTAATAAGCACATGAAAAGATTTTCAACATCATTAATTGGCAGGGAAATGCAAAACCACAGTGAGATTTCACTATAAGCCTATCAGAATGTCTAATATAAAAAATAGTGACAACACCAAATGTTGGCAAGGAATGTAGAGAAACAGATCACTCATACATTGCTTGTCAGAATACAGAAGAGTACAGCCACTCTGGAAAACTCTTTGGTAGCTTCTTATAAAACTAAACATGCAACTACCATACCACTCAATAATTGAACTAATGGGTACTTATTCCTGAAAAAATAACAATTTATGTTTACACAAAACATGTGCACAGATACTTTTAGCAGATTTATTCATAATAGCCAAAATCTGGAAACAACCCAGATGCCTTTCAATGAGTGAGTGGTTAAATAAACCCTACTATATCCATACCATGGAGTACTACTCAGCAATAGAAATGAAGCATTGATAAGCATAGCAACTTGATTGAATGTCCAGGGAACTATGCTGAGTGAAAAAATATCCAAGTGTAAAAGGTTACACACAGTATAATTCCATTTATATAACACTCTTGATATGACAAAATTATAGAAATGGAGAACAGATGAGTGATTGTAATATTGCAGGGATGGAGTGGGGCAGGGAGGTGGCAGTAGCTGTAAAAGTCAACCTGAGAGATTCTTGTGGTGATAGAATATTTATATCTCTTGAATATATTAATATATTCTGTTTTTTTGTATTGTGTTATAATTTTACAAGATGTTTCCATTGGAGATAACTGGGTAAAAGGATGGGATCTATCTCTTTCATTTCTTACAATTGCACATGCATCTATAGTTATCTCAAATATTTTTGTATTGGATAAAGATTATATTATAAAAATTAAAGAACAGTTAGATGGATAAAGACATACTGTGTTTGGCATTTGTAATACCTTTGTCATAAATTTGTTTAATATACTTGCTGACTACGTATCTATTTTTATACTTGACATAAGTTATCTGAAACCAAGTCATACATACGCTGTCACCTTTGGCCTAGTTAAAACTGCCCCTCCCCATGTGGTTGTTTGCTATATAGCCCACTTGCTTCTCATCTCACCCTCTCACTGACCTAAAAAACATCACACTCCTCTCTCTTTCTCTTTCTCTCAGTCTCTCTCTTTCTTTCTTTCTCTCTCTCTCTCTGTCTCTCTCTCTCTCTCTCTCTCTCTCTCTCTCTCACTGTTTGAGTCCCCTGCCACCCCTGGACTTTTCTGTCATCATCCCTAACTTCTATGGCTCTCTGGGACCTGTGAATAATAAATTTCTTGTGTTTCATGCATTTGTGTCTCAGCTGACACACACACCTGAATCTAACTCTCCCCCTCCCCTCTCCCACTCTCTCTGCAACGCTAGGGCTCTCCTAGAGAGTGTCTATCTTGGCTAATGGCCACTCTCAACAGAGCAATCTTAAAACCAAATTAGAAAGAAACCATAACAATAAAAATATAACATATGTAATTTTAAAGGATAAAATATGCATCATTTATATTTATATGACTGCTAATAACCAGAGCTAGGTTAGCAGAGTTCTAGCAACAGCATTTAGAAAAGAGACACTTACGTTTTTTTCTTATAAGAGATAATTGTCATGACTCATAATGTTGATTTTTGTTGACACGTATCATATAATTTAACGATCAATAATAAAAATGTTATTTGGAAAAATAATATTTTTTTGAAATCAAATTCTGCTATTTATGAACTGGAAAAGGTCTTCAAGAACTCAGTGGTTAGTGATATTTAACGATGTCTGCTGCTGCCTGACATAAAACATGCCCAGGTCTCTGGATAATTGTCATGAAAATTTACTAAATTATGTAGGTAGCTGAGCATGATTTCAGTTCTTTATAAGACTTTCCTTACTATTAAGCCAAATGACCAATTTTCCTCACAACAGAGTTTAGGTTTCCATCATACAGATTTGTAATTATGATTTATAGCACAAAGCAGATGAGTTTCCTAGCTAGTCAGTGAAGCTGCTGATTTTATTGTAAAACACAAAACTACAGCTCTTGTTATGCAAAGATGTCTGGATACCTGTCCTTGAAAAAAAAAACCCTCTATAACCTGAAATTTATACCTATTTATACCACCAGAATATTTCCATGAAGAGAACAAAATTGAGCCTATTAAAATAGTTTGCAAGTGCCTGGATTTATGAAAAGGAACACAAGGCACGGTGTCATTTGTCTTTTCTGTCATTTTATGGAATTTGCTTAGATTAAGAAATACAGGTAAATATTTTAAAAAAGAGAAGACTGTAATACCTGGTTAGGAGGTTATAAAATACCAGGCCTTTATAAGAGGTAGATTAGTGGATGGATGTATAATTGACAGTAGATAGAGAGAAAGGGAGATAGAGAAATAGGTACACTGTGAGTTTATGAACAACTTTTGATGGAATATGGTTTTCCTTTAGTAAAATTGGCTATAGTAAAATTTCCTACAGTGAATTGAAACCTGATCGTTAGTGGCATCTAACACTTCTTTTCCTTCTCTCATCTAATATTTTTCCTTCCTATTTCATTAAGAATATAGAGGAAATACAGAGTCAATACATCAACTAGCTTAATTTTATTTGCATCCATGTGCCTTGCCTTCTCTTGTATTACATCAGAAAAGTTCTCTGTGCTTTTATGTCCAGCCCTCCACTAATTTACTGAATCCCACACTCAACTACGTGGAGCTCTCCACTTTTCTCCTTTGTCTTCTATAATAAATTTTTAATGGATTATTCCTATTGGCATACACATGTTATAATAGCTCTCAATGTTAAAAAGCATACCTCTCTTTATCCCTTATCCCTACCAGCTACCATTTCTTTGATCCCTCTTAATAGCAAAACAACTGGAAAGGCTGTCTGTACTTACTGCTCTCACTTCTTATGCCATTATCCTTTGAACCCAAGCTAATCCAGCTTTATTCCTCATCATTCTACTGATACTGCTCTTTTAGTTCACCAGTAACCTTATTGCCAGATATAATCATCCATATGCAATTTTCATCTTTCTGGACCCCTGTGCTCCACTTGACACAGTTAATCTCTCACTGTTTTGGAAATGGTTGACTTCCAGGGCTCAATTATCCCTCAATTCTCCTTCTGTTTTTCTAGTGAGCCCTGCTCATTCTCTTTTTCTGTTTCTGTCCCCCTGACTTTCTACAGGCTATCTTCTCTCCTCCTCATTTCTGTCCACATTCTTTCCCAATGGGATCTTATTTAGTCACACACGAGATGTCGACTTCTAAATTGATAGCTCCAGCCTCAACCGCTCCTCTAAATCCAGATGCATGTATCCACCTGCTATCTCAATATTCCCCTTACAGATATCTATGAGGTTTCTCAAACTTCTCTAGGCCCTCTGCTCAATTGACATCTTATCAGAGAGGCCTTCCCGGAATACCTTGTATTAATATCCATATTACTCTCTCACCTTTTATTGTTTTACTTACCACCATAAATATTGTACATTTATTTTTTAACTTCTATCTATGTGTTGCTCCCCAACACATTCTGGAATCCATGACTCAGGAAAGCAGGAGATTTGTTTCTTTCAATATTTTATCCCAGTGCTTATTATAATGCATGGCATATAAGTATTTTCTAAATTATTAAACGAAGGAATAAAACAGGGTAAAATAAAGGCATACTGAACAAAATGAAATTATCTAGATGGAACCGGAGTAGCACCTTTGCCATAACAAAACCTTGGTGTATATATTATATTAGTTTCATTTTTCCTATGAGGAAAATCTTACTTAGAAATTTTAATAACTTCCCCAGTTTCCCAGAACTAGTGAATAATGGAGCATAGATTTAAACTTTTCTTAGTGTAGTGCAGAAGGAAAGGAAAACATAGTGATTGATCAATGAGATATATTAGTTATAGTAGTAATATTAGTAGTAGCTGTAGACATTATTTTATCTTGAAATTTTCTGTAATTTAATTAAAATTGAAATTACCTACTTTCCCAGAAAATATATAGTTTCTTAACAATTTTTTGAAATTTTAGTTGTCTTTTCAATGTGTAAGAAAAAATGTTGTCAGAAAATAGTAGATCTGGAAGGAGCATTAAGATATTCTATTCCAAACAATCATGTAAAGCTAGAAACCCTTCCTTCTCATCTATGTCAGTGGTTATACAGCATGTGCTTGACAGTCTTCAATGACAGAAAATTCTCACCTTCACTGTGCCTCTCATAAGCAGTCTCTGATGGTGGATTTTTTACTCATTTTGAGCCAGTAATGAAATGTTTACAGTAAAAGCAGTACTTTTTTTTTTTTTTTTGAGAAAGAGACTGTGTTGCCCAGGCTAGAGTGCCGTGGCGTCATCTTAGCTCACAGCAACCTCAAACTCCTGGGCTCAAGCGATCCTCCTGCCTCAGCCTCCCAAGTAGCTAGGACTACAGGCATGCACCACCATGCCCGGTAGTTTTTTCTATATATTTTTAGTTGTCCAATTAATTTCTTTCTATTTTTAGTAGAGACGGGGTCTCGCTCTTGCTCAGGCTGGTTTCAAACTCCTGAGCTCAAACGATCCACCCGCCTCGGCCTCCCAGAGAGCTAGGATTACAGGCGTGAGCCACCGCGCGCGGCCTAAAAGCAATACTTGATTCAAGAATAATTTTATTTTTATTTTTGCTAATGTATTCTTAAAATACAGCATAAAACTTTAACTTACAGATGCTTAGTTTATGGTGTAAAATTTACCTTAGCAATCATATTTGCACTGAATAACCCCAAAACCTACTTTAAAAGCATTATCTTATGTCTCAAACTGAACATTTTTCTAAGAAGCATGGATTTGTGTTTTTTTCCCATTTGCTTATATGAATGAGTAATATCATCTTCCACTTAATGCTTACCTTTTCTACTCTAGTCCCCTTGGCAGAGTCTTTGGACAACCTTTTAAATCTCACACATTAGCTAGCTCTACAAAAGATGGACAGGGTAAAGCAGCAATAGTCTCTAATCCTTCAGAAGGAAATTCAATCCCTTAAATGTTCTTCTCATCATTCAAGGGATGCCCCCATTCAGACAAGGAGGTATAGGTTATGAAAGGAAGAATGTTTCATCCTTGGCTTTTTCATCATCATAGCAGCCAAATGGCAGTCAGAGTCAAGTTTCTCTATCTGCCCTATGTTTTGAGAGCCTGGAGTTAGAATCTCTGTAAGCAAATTTAATGACATCCCATGCCATAGACTCTGGGATAGTATGTGAAAGAAAAGATAATCTCCTGTGTTAGATTCCTAGGGCCGCCATAACAAAATACAACAGACCAAGTGACTTAAACAAAAGAAATGTATTTTCTCACAGTTTAGGGAGGCTAGAAATCCAAGATCAAGGTGTCCTCAGGTTTGAATTCTTCTGAGGCTTCTTTTCTTGCCTGTAGGTGGCCACATTCTTGCCATGTCACTACTTGGTCTTTTCTCTGTTCACGTGCCCCTGGTGTCTCTCTGTGTCCAAATCTCCTCTTCTTATAAGGACACCAGTATTATTGGATTAGGGCCCACCCTTATAAACTCATTTCACTTAATCACCTTTTTAAAGGCTCAACCTTCAAATACAGTCATGTTCTGAGATACTGGGGATAGGGTTTCAACATATGAATTTTTGGGGGTAGGCACAATTCAGCCCATAACACCTCAGAAGAACCAATAAAAGGACAAAGTTCTTCTTTAAACCACCATGTTAACAATTCTGTTCTATTTTTGTCATAATTTAAAAACTATTTTTCAAAAAAAACAGTTATTGAAAATATGAAATATTCAAGTGGAAAATACATAGATTTCGTGTGTAAAAGTAGTTAATGAAAGGTCGTGTTCTTGATGACTTGATGTTTCAAAAATGAAAACTTGTATTCTTATTGGAAATAAATGCCTATAACAAAAATAATGGCATCACTTAAGGTGCTAGTATACTTCTTACTGTCTCTTTGATTATCTGAAAAAGTCATTTCTAATGTCACACTAAGTATTAGAAATTGTACATTGTGGAAGAGAAATGCAATACCATTAAAGTGATTAAAAGTGAATTTCCCAGGATGAAATCCTCTCATTACTAAAATTAGGGCTATGTTCACTTTACTTTCTTTCTTTCTTTTTTTTTTAACAGGTAAAGAAAATAGCATATTGCTTTATTTTATGTGGTTGTTCTATTTTATTTTCCAACTAATACTGATTAAAAATATTTACACACCTACTTTTAAGTCCACAGTTTACCACTCTTATTTGTGTGACTTTAAAAATTATAGCACAAGATATTTACATTAAGGATGGGGGGGGATTCCATTCAAAACAAAGCCTGATAATTATATACATGTTTTTCTCTGTACTTTATTTTAAATACATTACTTTTAAATGATACTCATCTGTTTTCCATTTGGTGGCAAAATACTAGTGCAACTTTTAATCAAAATAAAGTTTACCACAGATGTAAATGAATTTTCCCAATTGAAAATGGCCCTTCAGCTGCCATTAAATGAAATTTCTCAACCTAAGTGAAAAAAAATTGGTGGTTGTCATTATAAGCAAAAATATAAAGTAATATAGCATTGTCTACATTGCTCCTTAGAATACAAACTTTGAAAGAACCAGAGATGCTTTACAGAAGTTTAGTTGGTTATGAAAAGGCACATGGCTGTGGATTTTTTTTTTAAACCTTCTATAAATTTTGCCACCACCACTCTATTGCAGAGATGGCATCTATGCCTACTGGGGTAAACAAGAATGTTTGTTCAAACTAAAGAAAGCCAGAAGCCAAAATTCAACTGCACAGTAACAATGCACTTTTCTTCATGCAGCCTTGTGTTTCCTATATATTCAATTTTCTAACATGCATTAGAATGCATAAGCTTGTATTCTAATGATTTTATGTTTGATTTTACAATATGGAAAAAATTTGAGGAAGGACATGACCTGGGAAAGAAAAAAGAGAGAACCTTTACCACAATGAAAATAGATACATTCGTATCCAACTATGTAATACGAATATAACCCATTTAAGTTTCCCAAAATATACTCCTCAAAGCTCCCCTTCATTTATGGGAAAGATCCCTCCTCTGTGGCATTAAGTGGGGGGAGGAGAATCAGTTTGTTTTGATAAACAGTTTGACACAATAGGAAATAAAGTTTAACTTTTGTTCACTTGTCTGTTAGCTTTAAGGATAGTCACACTGCCCATAATCACTTCAAACACCCAACATGTAAATTTAAAAATATATTCATTTGTCATTTCTTTCTAAAACTTGCCTAGCTGTTCCGTCTTCATCCCCTGCCTTTTCAACTTGGGAATCTGCTGTTGGCTTGGTCTCTAAATCCTCAGCATTTTCCTGATCTTCCCTGGCCGCCTCAGCAGCCTCTGCTTGGCTAGGCTCTCTCTCCGCCTGGCTCATGATTTCTGGGGTCACGTGATCCAAGTCTGTGTCTAGAAGCTCAGTTTGTACTTCCATTGGCATCTGATTTACCCGTTCAACATGCAGCTCCTCCACATGTGCCTCTGTACCTTCTTCAGTCTGAACTTGATCCACTTCTAGATAACTCACTTGGACTTGCTCTGGAAGTTCACTTATTTGTGAATCGTGCACTTGGCTGTCCTGGAGCAGATCTGGATGAACTTGTTCCACAGTTACTTGTGCTGAATCCATCTGGACCTGAAGCAATGGTAACACATGCGCCTTCCCAACTTGTTCTACAATAGTCATTGATGTCGCAGGTTCAGTTTGTACACGTGTTTCTACTGAAAGAACTTCTTTGGTTTCTAGACCCTCTGAAATATTGTGAGTATCACTGAGATGATTCCTGAATTCATTTCCTTGCAGGAACCACAAGTCACATAAATTACAATGGTTGGGTTTTTCTCCAGTGTGTATTACCAAGTGATCCTTGAACTTGTCCCAGTTGTTAAACAAACTGTTACAGACCTGGCATTCATAAAGCTTCTTTCTTCCCTTTTTTGACACCACTCCAGTTTGGCATGAAATGAGGTGACATTTAAGGGTGCCATTTCTAGAGAATCGTTCATGACAACGTGGACATTCAAAAGGTTTCTCACCTGTATGTTTTCGAAGATGCTCTTTAAAATGTCCCAAATGATCAAACTGTTTCTCACAGTACTGACATATGTGAATTTTTTTCCCAGTTCTTTGCTTCTTACTGACTCCACCTTCTTCAGGGTGGCAACAATTTAGGTGCTGTTTCCATGCGCTCTCCCGAAGATACTTTTTATCGCATATTTCACACTTGAAACTTTCAGTGGAGTGTGATTTCATGTGTTCCTTAAAATGGTAAAGCAATTTAAATGAACGGTTACATTTCTCACAGTGGAACGAGTCCTTCACACGTGACAGCTGAAGTTCCACAATTTCAATACCTTCTACCTGTTTGCTTGTGGGGTCAGCTGCACAGCCATTTTTTTCTTTAAGCTGCCCTTTTCTGTCACCTTGATGGCACTTTCTGGTCATATCTGCCAACTGTGCTAGAGCGGAATCATCAGAGGAACCTGCGCTCTGTTCGGACTGCTTGGCGGAAGCCACATCCTCTAACGTTTCAATGCCTTCACCTTCCACTTCGATTGTGCCTTTGGCAATCGCTACCTCAATTTCAACAGGTTCTGATTCTGCAGACGGCAACCACTCAGTTATCACATTTGAAGTTTCTGCAATTTTCCTTTTTTTAGCCTCATTTTTTCCTGTGGTATTTTCCTCTAACTGAGCTGAGTTTTCTTTGTTCCTGACTTTAAGGGCTTTGATAGCATCTAGCATTTCTAGGACCTCTGCTGTTTTCAATACCTCATTGGCTTCTTCTTCTCCTTGTATCATTAATTTTGCTGTATATATGAACTCAATTAAATGACGAAAGGCCATTTTACTAACACCTTCTATCTCTACCGAAAGTTCCTGAGGAAACTCTTGAAAGAATTTATAGAAGAACTTACTGCAAGCAGCCAAAACAGCCTTGTGGGCCTTAAAATGGTGTCCTTCGACAATCAGGGTGATGTCAGTAAACCGGTCCTGCTCTCGCTGCTCATTCAATCGGTCTAGGATCATTTTATGATGTTCACGGAATGTCTGAAGGCATTCCATTGTCTCCTCAGCCTCCATGACAGTCGCGTTGCTGTCGACGAAGTACTGCGTCATCACGTCGGGCAATGGCTGACGGGAATGCTCTCTTCCGAGCGCTGACCGGGAGAAGACCGCCCGCGCCACCCCCCCCCCCCCCACTCAGTGGCTGGGCGGAGCCAACGGAGGTGATTTGGCATTCGTTGAGCACAAGGCCGCGGGCTCTCAGGGAAAATCGGGATGTGGTGGGGTTGGGGCTCTACAGAGCCTGGCTTTGCCAGGAACTGGGAACCTAAATGATGGAATTTTCACCTCCCAACCTCCTTCGTTTAACTTCAGCTGCTGGCGCTACCGACTCCGAGCTCAGAATAAACTCGCTAACCGCTGGTGCTCTGCGGCTGCTCCAGCCATGTCCTCTCCTTCCCTGAGCACAATCTGCCCCATGCTTTTCTCTTTCCAAAAGGTGCAGCTCGCGCTCCATTTTCCCCGTGAGAGCAGGGCGCTCCCTCCGCTCGGGTCCAGCTGGCGCGAGCACGTTCAGGCCGCCTCACTTTACTTTCTTGAGGAAATTTTCTTCTTGAGAAATAGGAAAATTTATAGCCATTAAAATATTATACAATGTCTATGTTTCAAATAGAAGATCAATGGGTAAAAATTTCTAACTCCTTTAATCAAAAGAGCAATCAAAATAGTAGTTTTAAATGTACTTGAAATAAAATTTGAATCCTAATGCAATAGGGCTATAGCAGATTTTAAAAATAAAATGATAGGCCGGGCGCGGTGGCTCACGCCTGTAATGCTAGCACTCTGGGAGGCCGAGACGGGAGGATCGCTCAAGGTCAGGAGTTCTAGACCGTCCTGAGCAAGAGCGAGATCCTGTCTCTACTAAAAATAGGAAGAAATTGGCTGTACAATTAAAAATATATAAAAAAAATTAGCCGGGCATGGTGGCGCATGCCTGTAGTACCAGCTACTCGGGAGGCTGAGGCAGGAGGATTGCCCAAGCCCAGGAGTTTGAGGTTGCTGTGAGCTAGGCTGATGCCACGGCACTCTAGCCAGGGCGACAGAGTGAGACTCTGTCTCAAAAAAAAAAAAGTGAA
This sequence comes from Propithecus coquereli, assembly GCF_000956105.1. Classification (NCBI taxonomy): domain Eukaryota; kingdom Metazoa; phylum Chordata; class Mammalia; order Primates; family Indriidae; genus Propithecus; species Propithecus coquereli. Next base: position 4,469,616 of record NW_012141969.1, on the reverse strand, counting down.
CATGCAAAGAAAATAAATACCTGGGAACATACTTAACAAAGGAGGTGAAAGATCTCTACAAGGAGAACTACAAAACATTGATGAAATAAATCTTAGATGACAAAAACAAATGGAAAAATAACCCATGGTTATGGATTGGCAGAATCAACACCATTAAAATGTCCTTACTGCCCAAAGCGATTTATACATTCAACACAGTCTCCATCAAACTACTAATGTCATAGTTCGCAGATCTAGAAAAAAAATTATTTGCTTCATTTGGAACCAAAAAAGAGCCTGAATAGCCAAAACAATCTTAAGCAAAAAGAACAAATCTGGAGGCATCACATTACCTGACTTAAAATTATTCTACAAGGCTATAGTAACAAAAACAGCATTGTACTGGTATAAAAGTAGAGACATAGGCCAATGGAACAGAATAGAGAACCCAGAAATAAAACCATCTACCTACAACCAATTGATCTTCCACAAAGCAGACACCAACATACAATGGGGAGAGAAAGCCCTATTCAATAAATGGTGCTGGGAAAACTGGATAGCTACATTTAGAAGAAAGAAACAGGATTCCTATCTCTCACCACATACAAAAATTAATTTAAGATAGAGAAAAGACTTAAATGTAAGGCATGAAACCATAAAAATTCTAGAAGAAAATGTAGGAAAAACTCTTCTAGACATTGGCCAAGGCAAAGAATTTATGACTAATACCTCCAAAGTAAATACAGAAACAACAAAAATAAATAAATGGGAATTAATTAAATTTAAAAAGTTTCTGCACAGCAAAGGAAATAATCTGTTGAGCTAATAGACAACTTACAGACTGGGAGAAAGTATTCTCAAACGATACATCAAATAAAGGGCCAATATCCGGAATCTACAAAGAACTCAAATTGACAAGAAAAAACAAAAAGCCACATTAAAAAATACACAAAATACACGAACAGAACTTTTTCAAAAGAAGATAGACAAATGGGCAACAAATACATGAAAAAATGCTCAACATCACTAATCATCAGGAAAACGGAAATTAAAACCACAATGAGATACCAGCTTACCCCTGTCAGAATGGCCATTGTTAAAAAGTCAAAAAACAATAGATGCTGGTATGGATACAGAGAGAAAGGAATTCTTATACAGTGTTGGTGGGACTGCAAATTAGTATGACCTTTTTGGAAAACAGTATAGAGATTCCTTAAAGAAATAAATGTAGACTTACCATTCAGTCCAGCAATCCCACTACTGGGTATCTATCCAAAGGAAAATAAGTCACTTTCTCAAAAAGACACCTGCACTCAAATGTTTATTGCAGTGCAATTTACAATTGCAAAGATGTGGAATCAACCTAATTGCCCATCAATTTATGAGTAGATAAAGAAAATATATATACCATGAAGTACTACTCAGCTATAAAAAGAAATGAATTAATGTCTTTTGCAGCAACTTGGATGAAATTAGAGGCCATTATCCCAAGTGAAGTATCTCAGGAATGGAAAAACAAACACTACATGTGCTCTCTAATAATTGAGAGCCAAACAGTTGGCACACATGGGCACAAAGAGATGAAAATATCACTGGAAACCAAAAAGGGAGAGGATGGGAGTGGTGAGGGGTAACAACTTACCTATTGGATACAATGAACACGATTCTGGTGATGGGCACACTAAAAGCCCTGACTTAAGCATTATACAAGGTATCCATGTAGCAAAAACATTTGTACTTCCTTAATATATTGAAATTAATAAAAGGGAAAATGGGCACGAATTTGAGCTGGTTTTGTAACTGTGTGAAATTTGGGCCCTCTTTTGGGGAGATTGAATCTTTTAATATATTGAAATTAATATACCCCTTGACAC
>NW_012141969.1:4461058-4467598 GCF_000956105.1 Propithecus coquereli | reverse complement strand
TTATGATGAATTCAATAGTGAACTACAGTTCTACTTGTAGGCTTGGTAAGAAGTTACAACCACAAATAGGCTACTAGATTTTTAATTACATGGACTTATTTGTCCTGGCATTATCTTTTATTCTTTCAATTTAAACATTATAAGATAGTGTAGTAAAACTAATGAATTACTCTTTTATATCTCTCTTGACTCCTCACATTGTCTACACTATCTAAAATTCTAGGTTTATTTTTAGTTGTAATATAATCTAGTTTTAGTAATAATATAATCTTTTTAAGGGCAACTGATAATTCCTAAAACTGATTGCTTGGGGATGTATGCGTTGTTTATTTGACTCAGCTTTTGCTGTTTTTATCCAAAGACATTTTAAAATGAATTAATCTGTAATTTCACCATAATTAAAAAGGAAGAGTGAAATTCCCATAAGCTATAGGCTTAAGATTTGCACTTATGACCTTTGAAATATACACTCATCCAGCTTGCTCGTTCATTACCTTGGAGGAAGGTTTATAGATTTGAAGTCACAATAGAAAATCTCTTTTATTGTGAAATAATGATTGAAAACCACAATAAAATATCAATAAAAAAAGAAAAGAGTAAGTCTAGAGTTCAAACGTATCTTACAAGTTCTTACAAAGATCTCTGTGTATGTAAAATATAATGACCTTCATAATGTATAAGACTGTTTTCATAGGAAGTGTATTTGTTTTAATTAGCTCTATTTCACACTACAATGATTCATTAAAAATATAGAGCTCATAAAGACAAAGTTGAAGATAATATACTTTGTTTAGATATCTGAGTAAACAACATAATCTTTCAATGGGACTTTGGGCAAATTATTTCACCCAAATGCCTCAATTTCTCCATCTCTAAAATAAGAAACATAATAGCACTTAATTTATGTTGGTTTTCTGAGAATTAAATAAGATATTTTATAAAAAATACTTAGCAGAAAGCCTGGCATATAGTCAATGCTCAATGAATATTAACTATTAATCATATTAATTATTAGCTATTATTAACTATAGTAATAGGCTTTAGAACATTTTGATTTCTTCAAGGAATAAAATTAAATATTTGAAAATTTATAAGAATTTTCAGTTGGAATGTTTTGCATAGACCATTTTTTATTTCCATTTTTGATGTTCTTAATAGTTTAATACAGTATTCTCATCTGAGACAAAATGGTTTTGATTATCATCAGTCATAACAAAGAATTAAAATAAAGTGTACTCAATAATCCTCTATTTTCTTATAAAGAAGTAGTGTTACTCTTCAAAGTAAAGGTAGAAACTCATTGCTTGGAAATTCTCCCTGTTACAAGTGGCCTGAAACTCACCACTCTTCCAACCTCTCAAAACTTGTCGAGCAGTTAGTTTTTATTTTGCTTTTGTTATTTTCAAAGTATGGTCTCATGACCATCTGCTTTTGGATCCTGTGTGGTGCTATTTAGGCATGCAGCCTCCAGGGCTCATACTCCAACTGCATAAATCAGAATCTCTAGGTATAGGGCTCAGCAAGCTCCATGTCTATCAAGTTTCTCAGGTGGTTCTTATGCATAGTAAAGGTTGAAAAATTCGAATACATCAGACCACAAGAAAATACTGTCAGTTTTTCTGTCTTCTGATTTTCCCAACTGGGAGCAAATGCCTCTTTCTTTCACAAACAAGCTTTGACTTTCCTCATGGATCAGCTAAATAAATTAACAGTTTTTACTGGCAGCAATTTTGGGGCTCTAGTCAGAGACCTGGACCTGTTATGGTCTAGAAAAAAATTCACAAGAAATTAAAGGATCAAAAATTGCTGTATTTTCTCCTCTGTAAAATGGAGTAAGGCTTGAAAAGACTCATGGGTTTTATGGTACTTTTATCACTTTGGGAAATCCCACTTTCAACATTCCCTCAGGCCTTCCAGTCTCTTCAGGAGAAATTTCTTACCTCAGGATAAAATGTGTATTTTAATAGAGTTGATTACATTTGAGGGAAAATAGTGAAATGCGTGTATAATTTAGCATAATGTATTTTTTTGTTCAGAAGCAATTTTGAAAAATTGATAATCAGTAAGAGAATTAGATGATTACTTTCTGCTGTTAAACTATAATCTGTAATATTTATTACATTAAAATTATTTTTGTGTGTTTTACAGGAATTGCATTGCCTCCTAAAGGAAATGTAGATATCTTAGTGTTATTTGTGCCCCCAAGTCTGAAATTATACAAAACAATAGTCATTGTTCAGATGATGAGAGCAAATACAAAAAGTTGGCCTATTGACAATTTTGATGAATTGGATATAAACATGAAAAGGTAACATTTATATAAAGACATTAAAGGAAAATTATTTTATTTTGACTGGCACTGATGTGATAGGTTTCCTTTACATGTAAAGCTCATGATTTTATATTCACTGAACTGCTGAAATTAGTCTGTTCAAAAGAGGAAAATATATTTATTATGTGGGCATATATTATATATGCATATAATACATATAATATAATAAAATATTTAATACATATTATATAATATATTTATATATTTAAAGTATATGTTTTATGTATTCACAAAATATTTTTATTGTTATAATAATATGTAATATATATAATTGCTTATTTGAATTTCAGAAAGATCAACAAGTTTAATCTTAAATATTATTATCAAAGAATCAGAGTCAGAGACATGCAAACAGAGTCCTTTTTGACTGGGAAAATAGTGACTTTTAACACAATAAATAATCAATATCCAGAGGGCAACCTTAAACAACTGGGCAAAATATAGGCCCAGGCATTGTGATACAGGCATTCAACAAGTGATAACACTGTGCCAGGTGGATAGGAAATCCCAAGGAAACACTGCTGTCACTGCTACTATGTGCTATGTACTGCTATGACACTACTGTGTCATTGCCAGATGCAGCTTACTTGTGACCTTCTTGCTTAGCTTAAACTCCAATAATGGTGCAAAATTGAAATGTTTTCTCTGCTTTTATAGTTTAATCAAATAATGGTCTAGAAATTTTAGTTAAACAGAAATCATGATTTTGTCCTACATATGTATATTTCTTCCAAACAATTTTTTAAATGCCTTACTATGGGCCTATTAGTATTCATTCTGCTATGCATTTCACCCCTTTACAGTCAAGACTGGCTACATATTAATAATTTGTGATTTCCAGGAAAAAATGAGAATGAGGGGACCCTTGTTCAAAAATTATCAAGAATTTCAAGTCAGTTACAGTAGCGCATTAAACAAGCATGGCGCCCTTCTAAGTGTGGGATATTATGCAATTGCACAAGTCACATGCACAACTGGTCCTGCCTGCACTATTTTGCATTTTATTTGAACAAGAAAACCTCATCTTCAATAAGGATCAGAAATATTTTTCTAGTATTGCTGTCTTACTAAAGGTATATGATGGAAAATATTTGGATAAATGCTCTCTTTCTTTTAACTGGTATCCCCTAAAAGTAAATTCCTTATCACTTTCTGAAGTCCTGTACTTTATGGCATTTTTTGTTTTGTGCTTTGCCTGTCCAATTTACAATATAATCTGTGAGGACTATATTATCTCTAATCACAGTTGAGTCACATCAATAAATACGAATAGCAATCTTTAAAACAGGGAAAATCTCTTCAATTTTAACGTATATCTCATGATGGTTTTATTATAGTTTTCTTTGTGATAATTTCCCAGGATTGACTTTGAAATGTTTATAAAATCAATATTTGCAGAAAAAGTTTTCTATTTTGTCAGTTTCCCTCTACCAAAGTTTAAATTCACAAGCTTTAGTAAAATACTATGAGGTTAATAAAGAATAAGTGATTTTATGCTAATGTGGAAAGCATTTCTCTTTTTTGTTCACTCTTAATATTTTAATTTCTAATTAGAACTATGGGAGTAGACAGTGGAGAAATTCAAGCAATACACTGGATGTACCCTATTCTTGGGCTCCCACAGACACCATTTCCTAAATCTCCTTCAGGTAGGTATAGAGTCAGAGAACACCAGAAGTCTAAGGCACCTTAGATATCCTATAATCCTATCTCTTCTTTGTTCAAGATCCATAGAAAGTAAGTAATGACATGAGCAGCCCCATGGATGGGAATACTGGGATATAAACCTACTCTTCCAATGAATCCAATGACTTTTCCACAAAACCAAATGATTTCCTGTTACCTTCCTATTGATGAAACCCAGTTAACAGTTAAGGTTAAAATGAAATTAACTTCAAACCCCTTTATCCCACGCAGCCCTGCACTAGATCTATAAAATTCCCAGGTACACTTGTTCTCAGGTCACTTTCAATCATCCTATTTCAGCTTCTGTGTAACTCTCAGTCTCATCTAAGAACTGTCCTGTGGGGATGATGATCCCTTTATTCTTACTTGTCTCAGATGCAAAATCTTTATGATGTTCTGCAGAATCAGTCAGGATGTACTGAAGTTTTCAGTGAGGTTTACTTTGCCAAGATACACACGATATAAAATCCCTGCTCTTAAATATATTTATTTTGTCAATGACTCCCCTTTTTTCCCCACATACCTCAGGCTTCTCTCAAGTTTCTATGTATTCTTGTTCATCAATACTCTTCTCGCTTCTTTCACATTCTTTGATCTTACCATTTTCTTCCCAGGATCAGCCGTAGAAACAAAATTTCTTTTAGATAACCATACAGCAAAATAGAGTATTCCAACCTCTTACCAGGTTCTAGGTGGAGTTGTATATAGCTAAGATGCATTGAATTGCTCTGCAAAACAAAGGGCTATCTATATTGGATCTCTCTCTTGAGCAGCACAGATGAGTTAAGTCTTGAAGTTTTGTTTTTCCCTTTCCCTCCAATACTAATTTTTGTAAGTAAAAAGGAGTTAGACTTCCACTGACATATGTCACCACACTTAGAAAGAAGAGAAACTAGTAAGTTTTGCTTGTAAATAAAGCATTTCTCCAAATAACACTAATTATAAAAGAAGGCCAAGACCACGTATTTCCTTATGTAGTTTTAAGTTTAACTGTAGTGAAAATCCACATATAGAATAGTACCTTTGACAATAGATGTCATTTCTTTTACTTAAAGTACTTTTACTCTTGAATTAAAATATTATCAACACATACATAAATATTTCAAATATGCTAAATTATCTTCGGAATGATGCACAAATATGTGGAAATGTTTCCTTTATTTCCTTCTAGAAGATAGTTGATTGTATACTTTCCATAGAGCTGAACTTTTTAAAATTTATAATACACAGTAATCTGGTCAAAGTGTTGTAATAAAGCCTAGACGTTACTCTGTTGGAATTCTAATAGTAGTGTTGCTCATGTCTGCTGCAGAAAAGATTTTATCTTCTGCAGATTAAAGGCTTAAAGCAAAAAATTTTCAGTCAGAAACAAAGCCTATGAGAAGACAGAAACATAAATTTCTTGTACATTTTTCTTCAAAGAAAGTTAAATGTGCTCCAGAGCATTCTCCTTCAAGTCACTTTTCTTGGGATTTTTAAATTAAATGTGAGTTCTGTAAATAGCTTACCTCAGATTAGCACAACCCAGTAGTAACATTGGTGTTCTGAAATAGATTATATATTAGTTATGAAATCATTTTACCAAAATTTAAAATCTATGCTGATAACTATTTTTAATTGCAAATGCATTTGAAAGGGGAATGGATATAATTTTATAAATACATATTATTTGCTTTCTGTACAGTCCATTCTTCCATTCCTCCATTCTTTATTTAATAACCCACCAGATATAACCTACTACTTTCCCTGCTCAACTGTATTACTGTCAAAGTTTATTATTTTTTTGCTTTTTTATGTATCTATCATTCAGGTTATTCTCAAATCCAGGATGCTTTTGCTGTTCTGTGAACTACCTTTTGTCTTTGTGAATTCTTATCTACTACTGTCTGTTGGGGCAGATAACTGGAAAAGGACTCCAGTACCTGTCACATTTAAAGACAACAGAATGTGAATCCATTGTGATTGCGTGATCTTTCCATTGTCAGGGCACTAATTTCCTGAGGACTCATAGGACAAGACCAAGGATATGATGCTAATTGTAACTTTCATCACACTTATTTCCAATTTAATGCTTTAATACTAAAACTAATTATAACCAGAAAGGCTCGTATATTTTTCCTAGCCATTTTAACTCTTTTATATCTATCTTTGTACCCTTATTGTATATTTCACATACTTATTCTAAGTCTAGAATGTTCACTATAAATTTATAAATTTTATAACGAAAAAATAAATACATTATAATATTTTTATACTATAAATATCATATGTATTGTGAAAACACAATCTGAAGACATCATCTAATTTTGTGGTTTATGTGATTATATTATTATTGATCCCACAAAATCATAGCATAATACATTTCAAATGCTTTTTTATGATTCCCCTTTTCCCTTATATTCAATGTGTGTTTGACTTGATAAAAGTATAACATTTAATATATTTGGGTAAATAACGTTCTTATTTATGTGGACTCAACTACACATGACACCATAGTATTATAGAACTAATGCCAAAAACTA
>NW_012141969.1:4453820-4460387 GCF_000956105.1 Propithecus coquereli | reverse complement strand
GAGTGTATTGTGTGGTGGTGTGTGTGTGGTGTATATGCATGTGTGTATACAATCAAATGTGATGACAAATCAAAGTATGGCCAAAGGAAGTTTAATTTTTTTATGATGTAGTTCATTTTCTTCTATCTTAAGAATGCTCATATAACCATTAGCCAAATTAACCTGAAATGTTTCTCTCCTATAGCTGTCATACAATGTCAGTCCAGGAAGCGGGTGGAAGAGAACGTGGAAGTTACACTGTGTGGTGATTTTTTTGGAAACCATCCTACTCCAGAAATGACAGAATTTTTAGTGATTCCAAACAAAAATTCATATAATTTTTATGATGGTTTTTCTGGTAAGTTAAAACAGTCATGGATATATAAAATGATAATAAATAAAAACTCAGTTTCCTTGAATTGCAGGTTGCTGATTACTCAGTTTCATGAAGACCCATGTTCATTTACTTGTCATTTATAACATAACATTCAAACGGTGCTTAAGAAGTACTCAGTTGTTACATTTGTTGTTTTCACATAGTAGGTAGCTCAAAAATGCCAACAGTTATGGTTATTACTGGATTTATAAGACATATATTGTGATTCTGTCAACAGTGAGAAGAGAAAAAACTGTAGTAACTGTAATTTTCACTTTCCCTCAACTTTAATTTCTTGTTTTACTCTAAGGAATAAGATTAAAGCCATGACTTTCAGCTTTAAACTTAGAACAAACCTTGAATAAAATGTTTCTTATTTCAAGAAATATAAAAAGTAACATAAATTAGATATGGTAGGCAAATACGTTTTATATAATGTTTATTGTATGCGTTTGTTATGTATTCAAGATTTTTATATGAAAATTTTGCTATCTCATTTTTTAAAAGTCAAAATAATTTAAAATATGTTATTTATATATCTAAACATATATCACTTGAAATAAATAATATGGTACCAAATGATATCAGCAACATGGTGGAAAAGAGAGCTCTGGACTCTCCTTCCACCCACAAACACACCAATTCAGGAACAATTCATGGACAAATTCCCTTCATGAGCCAAGAAAAATTAATTGAAAGGCTCTTGCACCTTGGGAGAATATGAAACCATACTTACCAAAGCCTGTAGGGAGATTTAGGACACCCTCTTGCCAGAGATACTGTCCCTGCCTTCTCATGACATTGGTCTTGGCAACAATTTCATGATTACAACATTAAAAGCACAAACAACAAAAACAAAAATAAACAAGTAAGACTACATCAAACTCAAAAGCTTCTTCGCAGCAATGGAAACAATCAACAGGGTGAAAAGGTGACATATGGAATGGGAAAAGATAATTACAAACCATATATCTGATAAGAGGTTAATCTCTAAAATATATAAGGAACTTCTACAATTCAACAATTTTAAAAACAACTAATAACCTGATTAAAAAATAGGCTATGGACTTAAACAGAAATTTCTTCAAAGAAGATATATAAATGATCAATAGCTATATGAAAAAATGCTCAGTGTCACTCATCATCAGGGAAGTGCAAATCAAAACCACAATGAGATACAACCTCACACCTGTCAGCATGGTTATTATCAACAAAACAAAACAAACAAAACCCAAATGTTGGCAAGGATGTGGGGAAATTTGAACCCTTACACACTGTTGATGGGAATGCAAAATGGAGCAGCTGCTATGGAAAACAATATAACAGTATGGAGGCTCCTCAAAAAATTAAAAACAGAACTACCAATGATCCAGCAATCTCATTCTGGGTATTTACCTAAAATAATTGAAATTAGGATCTCAAAGAGATGACTGTACTTCCATGTTCATTGTAACATTATTCACAATAGCCAAGCTGTGGAAACAATATAAATGTCTGTCCACAGATGAGTGGACAAAGAAAATGTGGTATATACATAGAATTTAATACTATTCAGCCTTAAAAAAGAAGGAAATTCTATAATGCGACAACAGGAATAACACTGGAGGATATTATGCTAGGGAAATAAGCCAGTCACAGAAAGACAAAACACTACATGATACCACTTAAAAATTTAAAATAGTCAAACGCATAGAAGCAGAGAGTGAAATAGTGGTTGCTAGGGTCTAGAGGGAAGAAGAAATGGGGAATTGTTGTTCTATGAGTGTAAAGTTTCGGTTATGCAAGATGAATAAATTATAGAGATCTGTTGTACAACATAGTGCCTATAGTTAACAATATTGTATTGTGCAATTAACAAATTTGTAAATATAATGACTTTTTTTCCTTTGGGTAGATATCCAGTAGTGTGATTGTTCAATTGAATGGTAGGTCTACTTTCAGTTCTTTGAGGACTCGCTATACTGTTTTCCATAGAGGCTGTACACCAAAAGCCTTGATTTCAGCATTATATAATACAATTGATCCATGTAATAAAAATCACTTGTACCCCCTAAATCTACTGAAATAAAATTTTTTTAAGAGGGTGGATTGCCTGTTATACTAAGTGTAAAGGCAGGTAAAGAAATATTTGTACATGGAAACTATTTTAATATGTTCTCTCTATTTTAAATTGCTTAAGTTGTAGTCTTGTTAGGTTAGGTTGCAAACTAAAGAGGTTTTAATTCTTTTTTTTTTTTTTTTGAGACAGTGTCTTCCTCTGTTGCCCCAGCTAGAGTGCAGTGATGTCATCATAGCTCACTGCAACCTCAAACTCGAAGGCTCAAGCGACTCTCCCTCCTCAGCCTCCCGAGTAGCTGGGACTACAGGCATGCGCTACCATGCTCAGCTAATTTTTTCCATTTTTCATAGAGATAAGGTCTCCTTGTTTTGCTCAGGCTGGTCTCCAACTCCTGGCCTCAAGTAATCCTCCATCCTCAGCCTCCCAAAGTGCTAGGATTACAGGCATTAGCCACTGTGCCTGGCTAAGAAGTTATAATTCTGAGAAAATAAATTGATTAAAACTTATTACTTGAAAAAATCAACTTCCTCCTAGATAATCAGGGTCTATAAGGAAGCTGCCAGACATCATTTTGGGAACATTGAAAGTCATATTAGGAAAGCAGTCTCTCTAAAATAGGTCTTGAGAATACACCTTTTGATATGGCTCTTATTTTACTGCTTCGCTACTTGTCATGATGAAAAATAATATTTAATATTGAAAATAATTATGTAGAAGGTTTATAGGCTTATCTCCACTCATAATTCTCTCTGAAACAGCTTTTCTTCTGTGCTCAGGACCACCAAGCTCAGCATGCTCGTCTGTTTTTTGGCTAAAGACATTTTAATTTGTGAATCTTCTTTTTTATTCTCCTGAAGTATGTCCTGTTATGCAGAAGTAGAACAGATTAGTCCTCTCTCAACTTTAATATTTTCTCTGTCTTTGTGGTACCTGAATATTTGATAGAATGAGTTGACCTCATTTTCCCCTTAAAGACATATGGCAATTACTTGGTTCCTTTCCCTGTCCTTATTACAAGGGCATAACCGACTTCCTGCACTCCCTCTAAGTCTCCCTGCTTGCCCTGTCCTTCCCGCCTATTTCTTTATGAAAGGACAAGTCTGAGCAGAAAGTCTGAATATTATTTTAGTTTTTAGTATGTTAAAAAGCAAACCAGCTCCTTTCCCCCTCGTGTGTAATTTAATTACAGTTTACACAGCACGTTAAAGAGTCATGTTGTCCAAGCCATTTTGTACTTTCTATTGTCTCTTAAATCCCTTATGGGGGAAATTAAAGCACTCCACTCCGTGGCTTGGACTCTGATTAAGGTTTTAGGAGTGATAATTAATCACACACTTGTGTTCCCTCATTCAAGTATGAATCCAACTGAGGAGGAGATGTAAAATAAGGCAAATGGAGATAAAAAATGTTAGCTTTATTCATTATAAAAATGAATTGGAAAGTTACTTGTAACTGTGGACTCATTTGGGCTTATCATTATAATAACTTCCACCAAATTGAGTGCATTCATGCCAAACTGGCCAATTGTAGACTCCTTGCAGGGACAAACAACCTACATATGAGGGAGGAGAAGAAAGTGTGAATCCTGGATTCAAGACATTGGGAAAGAAAGAAAAGGGTATGCTCATCCACTCCTGTTCCATTTCTTCACTCATATTCACTGATCAGATGTGTTTCTTTTCCTCCCACGGCAAATCATAATGGAGAAGGCATATTGAACCGGAGATATTTTTCCTTCTATGCTTTTCCCTTCTTGTGAGTGAATAGGCCTCTCTACGTAAACCTGACAAGTAGGAGATAAGAATTCCCAACATTCCCTTTCTATCATCCTCCCTTTATCTTCATAATATACTTTCTCTGAATCACGTAAAACTATCAAGCCTCTTTAAATGAAAATGTAAGGACCTCTCTTCTCTCTTCACCCAGACTCACCATACATACATTTGAGTTAACTGGGATCGATCACTTTCATATCTTTATCGTTCACCAACAATCTAGTAAGCATCTTTACTGCCAGATATTATGCTCAGCCCCAGAGATTCCAAAATCATCAAGACACAGACTCTGTTGTCAGGCGGTTCAAAAAACATCTATTCAACATGATAGATTTATGCATCTTTACTATTTAAATCAATCAGTATTGCCCTACTGGGATATTATTAAATATTATACTTGGACTTTTATAGTGTGTTTTGCAATGTCACTTCTATACACTTATGAATCACTGTCTGTGGGCAGGATTTCCCTTATAATTGTATTTTTTCTTCCTAAGTAGCTCTTCGTGCATGCATTCTTTGTGTTTCTCTGGGGATTAGTTCAGTGACTTTCTCTTTGGGGCTTTCTGTCTGAGAGTAGTTTTACTGCGTAACTGCACATCTTCTTTTTATTTCCCAGATGTTCTATAGCTCAAGACTGTTGTTCTTTGATGAACCTGTTGTCTTTTATGTGTCTGATTTGGTGATTTATGTGTCAGACTTGACTCATTTCACTCTAGGCCAGTCATCTTGCTGTGTTTCTGTTTGCATATTGTATATAAACTCCCATGTAGGGTTTGGTCTGTCATCACAAGTAGCACCTGAGAAACCTGCCATTCATCCTCTCTTGATCCAACATTGGCCTCTAGCCTTTGACCCTTTGCTCTGAACCTCTTTACTTTGATTATTCTGATCAACTCACTCCATTAAGGCTTTTTTACTACCTACTCTAATAGAATTATCCTTGAAAAGACTATCAACCTTATTTAGTATGCCTAATACAATGGTCAGATTTGTGTTCTGACCTTACTTTACCTGTCTGCAGAATTTACCAATTGACCAAGTTGAAGGACTTTCTGCTCTTGGTTTTTATGACTCACCTTATTAACTTATTATCTCACAGGTTGTCCCTTCTTCATCTCTGTTGTTTGCTTCCCTTTCTCTGACCACAATCTAAATGTTTTATGTTTGAGTGCCCCAGGGCTCTGCCCTGGGGCCACCACATTCCTATGGACAGATTATGTCCTACACACTTCCGGACAATGCTAACGGTGCTTCTTCAACAATTGTGCCACATGACAAGTCAGCTATCTTAGGTTGTGAACTGTCAGACAGCTTGGGTTATGTATTTAGTAGGACCTTGGGAAAATTACTTCACTGTAAACGCAGTTTCTTCAACTGAAATGTGGAGATAATAATGGTATCCATTTTATAGAATATTTTTGAGGATTAAATGTGCAAATGAATGTATAATCCTTAAAAAATGCCTGGTTCTTAATAAGCGTTCCGTAAGTGTTAGATATCATCATCATCATGTAAAGCTCTAGCTGAGTATCATGTGATAGTGACGTACTAGAAGGCCCATCTTCAGTCACTAACAAATGATATTTTGAAATGGAAACAATCCTTTCAATGGAGTTCAGTGAGTTTTCTCAGAATTACAAAAGAGAATCATCTATGAAAAGGTACAAAAATGTGGTACCTAAATCTTGCACAGAGTAGGTTCTTTCCAAATTAAGAACAGCAAAACACATATTTCTTACCTGATAGTATGATATTTCAAGTAAAATGTAGTGACGCTAATAGAACAGCTTTAAAACACAATAAAAAATAACAATTTATCATGATTTCATCAAATCTGATTCTTTCTTCCTCCTTACAGGCTCATATCAAATTCTCATATGGTTCCCACTTGCCCCAGCCCTTGCCTCCTGGCTGATAATCATGACTGTATCTTGTACCAATGAACCTTCTGATGAATGGAATTATGACATCCTCAGTGACAGATCCCTATAGGGGGCTCAATGCTTCTGAAACTAAAATTAGCTTCCCATTCTCTAGTTTCATTCTGGAACCACCATTCTCAAGAAGGCTTCAATAATTAAGCAAAAACAGATATAGATCTCCACTACATACAAGACTTGCTTTTGAAAATCTTTATTATGTTATTTGAATGCAATGGAAATTTCATTTCCATAAAGCATCTAAAATTCTTAAATGTTGTTTTCTCTGTATGGATTATGGGTTCCCCTGGGACATTTCCATATTCTATTTTCAGAACAAATAGACATACTATATATAGACACATTAATTTTGGTACATCAAAGAATGATTATTTATAGGAACAGAAATTTCTGATTTTGTCAACAGGATGAAAACCAGCAATTTAGGAGATCAGA
>NW_012141969.1:4447582-4452900 GCF_000956105.1 Propithecus coquereli | reverse complement strand
TAAACACCTGTGCATGATTAATGTTGACACTGATGTTAAATCTATGCATATCTAATTAAATTGAAGTATATTTTAATCTTGATTTTCCTAGAATTGCCTAAAAAACGTGAATTCGAGTATGAAATTCAATTTGAATCTGAAGTTATGGAATCTCACTTGGAACCCTGTGTGGCTTTATATATGATCGATAAAACTTGTAGTATTAAGGATGAAAGGATAACATTGATCTTCAAGCTGGTATTTACACCACAGAAACCATTGAGGTAAACCTGCTTTCCTTTCCTTTTTCTTTAAACAATATTATTACTATTTTAAACCAAATGTTGATTTTCTTTCTATTTGTCAATATTTGGGTTATATTACTTTTTTGATGCTGTTGAAAGAAATATTTGGGGCTAGATTATTTCTAGCTATGAAAAGCTATGAAAAGTATTCTGATGAGAAAAAATAGTCCAAATGGTTGGAAATCTAAGATACCTTCAAGAATTGTGACCTCCTAAGGTCATTAGGGTATCATATTAAAGAAAGAGAATAGTCTATTTTGTAAAATTAAAAAAAAACTGACCTGGTACTGTACAAAAGCAGCATATTTATTGACACTACTTCTCAGAACTAGTCCAATGATAAAAACATCTAAGCTATGTTCTATATTGCAGCTTTCATTACCTCTTACCACTCAATACCATAGCATTACACATCCCTCAGTAAAGTATAAGTGAATCTGTGAGAATAGTGGGCTTTGGATATCTGTCTTGGGGGAAACCTCATCCAGTGTTGTTATATTTACATTTTGGACAATTGATACTTATTACCTGCAAATACTATATGATATTTCATTCTGAAATAGAGCATTATTTGTGTCTGAATGCAGACATACTGATTACAACCACAATGTACACATAGTACATAACAACCTAGCAATGAAAAAAGAATTCAAAGTATTACTTGTGCTTTTAATCATTTCTAAAGTCCAACTACGTATTTAATGTAGCAATGCATGTAAAGTGGCTGTGAATATGTAGTTCAATAACTAAAAGATACCAGGGCCATCTTCAGAAAGCAGTAATAAAATCAAACTACAAGAAGAAAGTACACTATAAACATTGACATCACATCTTTTTATCATTTCTTCCATTTTCATAGTTTTCTATGTTTGTTAGTATTTTTTAACATGTAGCTTTGTATTATGTTAATTTAATCATATGGAAATTACCAATAGCAACCAGAAGCGAAACAATGTTATCATTGGTAAATATGAGTGGAGCTAATGTGAATTTATACTCATTCAAAATTTTGTGGATTTAAAACTTCTTGGTGAATATTAGGGAAAATGATTTAGGACAATTTTTTACATGATTCATGAGTTTCTGTGACTGTTGTTTGATGTTCTGATGTAGTTTAATGATTCCATTTTGTGCACATATGTATATTTCATTACTATCATTCTTTCTTCCATATGTACAGCCATACATCATTTTAATGACAGGGATACTCTCTTAGAAACACATAATAAGGCTATTCTGTGATTGTGCAAATATCATAGTGTACTTACAGAAACCTAGATGGTGTAGCCTACTGCACACCTAGGCTATATGGTATAACTTATTGCTCCTAGGCTACAAATATATGTAATACTGTAGGCAATCATAACACAATGGTAAGTATTCATGTCTCTAAATATAGAAAAAGTGCATTAAAATTTGGTATTGTAATCACATGGGACCACCATTGTATATATGTGGTCCATCATTGACTGAAACGTTGTCACGTGGCACATGACTGTATCTGGGATAAGTCATTGCAAGAGACACAATTAAGTGAGAAAACCCAAAATAAAACCAGTAGCTTTGAATCACCTAAAAGAACAAGAAAATAATTAAACCATGTTTTATTTAGATAATTAAATTATTAAATTCAATTATTTTCTTTTTGGTTGGCAAGATAAGAAGAACAAATTTTCATGTTTTGGTAAAAAGAAAATATGACATTTTCACAACAGTAAATACTGGGTAATTTTTCACATTCATCCTTTCACAGAACACAGTGTTGTACATAATAAAAATAATGGTCAGTGTCCTAAATTATGGTTTTACAAAAAAAATACAGGAAAATTATTCCTTTGGTCCTTTTCTTTCTATAAAAATCAAGAGCCTAATACAAAAACTCAGGAGATCAATAGTTAATATTGTTATGAATCAGTCTGATGATCCTAACTTAACACAGGTCTAAACATTATTTAAATAGAGAAATGATAGATTTCATTTGTCTTATGGTATCTTCAGAAAAGCTAATTACCTTAGCTTGACATTTTCCTAGAACTTCTACCTCCTATGAGCTAAACAGAATAACCCCAAAGTTCCATTTCACAGTTTGAGGGAGACAACTTAGAATAAAAAATATTAATATCACATATATGCATTGTTATAAATCTACAGTTTTGACTATGAAATCATTCACTGTGTCATCCTTGAAATTGCATGGTTTCATTCCCTATGTGTCCAAAAAGTTGACTCAGCAACTTTTCACTAACTCAAAGAATTGGTCTGTTGAATAGAATTATTCAGCATTATTTATTTAAACCTGCTCATTAATTTATTTTAAAAAATTAATAACTACAAAAGAGACAAGATTCTTCTACTGTTGAAGTATATAATCTAGTGATAGTGATAGATAACAAAAAAATAAATGTATAGATAGGCAAGCAAATTTCAGATTGTCCTAAGAAGGAAATAAATAAAGGGAAATAGGTTGCTGTAAAACATGTACATCAGATAAAATGGATAGTTAGGCTTCCATGAAGTGATGCCTGAACCAAGACCTTATAGAAGAGAACAGCTGGAAAGAGCATTTGAGGCAGAGAAAATACTAAATGGAAAGTCATGGAACAGGAAGTGTTTGGCATGAACAATGAATATTAAGAAGGCCAACGTTTCTCTGATTCAGTGAGTAAAGGAGGAAATGAGTTTGGCTGAGATCTGATCACATAGGATCCTGATGCTATGAGTTGGTCTTTTATGTTAGAAACAATAGAAAACTATTGAAAGATAAATATTTGGGGAAACTGATTTAGGACAACTTGTTTACATAATACACAAAATTCTGTAAGTGTTGGGTGATGATCTTAACAATTGTATTTTGTGCATATATGTATATATTCATTTACATCTGCCACTTCTTGTTCCAAATGTATTTAGGCTGGCTCACTGGAAGATAAAGAGTTAAATATTAATTAACAAAACACTAAAATAAAACAATAGCTCTAAATTATGTAAGTCTTCTCTTCCTTGTAAAGTGGCAAAAGTAGAAGCAGGAAAATCAGTGCTTGAAATAGTGCTATTGAAATAGTGCAAAGAGAGGAATATAGTTTCCTTTGCAAAGGCAGAAGAATGTGAGAGAGGTATAGGTTTAGGGTTTACATTTTGGATAAGTTTAAGATGATACATCAGTTATCATTGGCTAAGATATACTGCATAGTATTAGATTGTTTCTGTGCAACACACTTTATTTTTACCAGCACTATATTGAAAAAACATTTTTACAATTTTGTTCTCAGTTTTTTTGACAGTATAAACAATGCAGTAATGAATATCTTTATACATAGCACTTCTTAAAATCTTAGAGGCATATGTACAGGGGAAAGTACTAATAGTGGAACAGCAGGTTTACTGTGCACCTTTCAAATTTGGTAGGATATTGTCCAATTGCTCCCTAAAGGGTTGAGTAATTCTACAGTCCTACCTAAGAACTATAAGAGTTCCCAGAACTGTTCTTTCTGACTGTTTTAGGTAAGAGGCTTGTGATTTCATTTTCTAATCCTGACTTATGATATTGTAACCACACCACTACATGAGTCACATCCACCCTAACCAAGCAAACAGATAACCGTTCCACAACTCCAAGTACTGCCCTATTTCTTCACGCTTTGTCACAGCCAAATGCTTTGAAAGTCTATCTTTACTTTCTTCTTTTATTCAACTGCCACTCAATTATATGTTATTCTCCAAGGTGTACACGGTCTTTACCAATTGCAATTTAATTTTCAAAAAGCTTCAATTTGTCAATTATATGGGGCTTTGTAGGTATTTGCAGAAAATATAATTTTTATATGTGAAGCAAGAGTTGAAAAGACTTTCTCACAGTGTTTTATTTGATATGAAGTACTCAAATGGAATATCTACTAGTATAAATCTTGAATTCATTTGCCAAATTTACCTTAGTTTCTTAGGTACTGTGACATTGTATGTTGGTTAGAGAAAATTTTCAGAATCCATTCTGCACATGTTACTGCTTGTTCAAAAATAAATAGTAGATGAGATGCCCTAAAAAATAATTACCTCAAAGGGAGAATGATAATACAAACTATGACCTAAAAATTATTCCTACAATGCAATTAACAGCCACCTACATTTTTAAAGAATTAAACATCCCAGTGTTTTTGCTGAAACCACCAAGTTTACTTACATTTTGACCTTAGATAATTAATTTGCTATATTTATTCTCTTTGCTTGTTTTGATGTAGTATCTTTTAAAAATCTCTTTTTATATTCAAGGACTAACATTACACTGAAAATACAGTGCTTAACAGATGGAATCTGGACGTTTCCCATAATGTTGGTTGCTACTGAGCCTGATGTGGATGCTGTCATCAACATTGTAGGAGTTGGTTTATTTAAGGAGTCTATTGTTGACTTTAGGCTGACAAGTCAGACAAGGTAATATATCGAATAAAAGTATGTATCTGGTTTTGTGAATATAATTTTTGCTGAACTGTGAAACAAAATTGAAGATGGAAAATCTTATAGGTCATCTTTTGTTGGTTAAGCCAGAGC
Organism: Propithecus coquereli; assembly: GCF_000956105.1. Classification (NCBI taxonomy): domain Eukaryota; kingdom Metazoa; phylum Chordata; class Mammalia; order Primates; family Indriidae; genus Propithecus; species Propithecus coquereli. The sequence continues at coordinate 4,448,071 of NW_012141969.1, read as the reverse complement.
AGTATTGCTTCTCTGACTCAAAGCTTTATAGATTACATAAATTTTTATTTAAAAATTTTATTTAAAAAATAGGGTCTACAAAGTGAAGACCAAAAAGAGAAGAAACAGTAAATAATTAGAAATTGAAATTTAGGATAATATTTCTATTTGTTTTTTCAGAGGATGTTTCAAGGTATTTTTTCAAAGATAGATGGATTGTTTTTCAGTAAATTTTAATGGTGTTGGAATATCAAATGGTTTAACTAAGTAGAAATTATTGAGTAATCTACATTGATTCCATGTTCTGCCTTATTTTTCTGCTTAACCATAGCTGTCTTTGTTATACTTGTGATAACAGGCAGCATGACAGTAATATTTTGACCTATCTCACGCAAAAAATATATTTTTACAGCTTTTTGAGGCATAGTGTACATGCCATAAAATTCAACCATCATTGTAAGTATACATTTCAGTATTTATAAAAAGTATTATAGAGTCTACAATCACAAT
>NW_012141969.1:4434055-4446570 GCF_000956105.1 Propithecus coquereli | reverse complement strand
AAAAAAAAAAAAAAAAAAAGAAAGAGAGCTAAACTTTGATGAGTAGAGAAAGAAGGGTTTCATGTTACTGGGTCTTAGCGTATTCCCTATTTATGCTACATAAGACCTGAGAAGTAGGAATATAAGAAAACATTAAACTTACTGGTTTTCTTCATTTCTAAAACTGTTGACTGTCTTTCTGTGTTTCATGATGGCTCAGGCTGCTCCCCATATTTACTAAAAATGAGCTTTACAAAGATACTAGGTATGCATGAATGCATTCTACGTATTTAGGTCAAAATGAATAATGAAGAATTAAATGTATAATCACCTGTTGTATTTGGAGCCAGATGACATAAATCTTTATAGACAGGGTGACCACAAAATGCACTGTTCAAACTTGAACCTTCTTGAGAATGAAAGAGGACTGAATTAATAATTAGGCTTGGCAGCAGAGTAAACTGGGACAGATCTGAGCAAACCAGCACTTAACCGTCACTGTTCTTATAGGCCATAGCAAGGTGTTTGCTGTTTATCCAAAGAAGAATGGAAAGTCATTAAATCAGAAGAGTGATGTATTTAGAAAAGAACATTTAGCTGAAATGTGTAGAAAACAAATAAGAAAATGATAGGAGTGAATAGAGGTAGAAGTTAGAAGGCTAATGCTGTTATCCAGAGGTTCCTTGTACATTTTGCAGGGGAAGTGAAAAGAGAAAGTGGATAGATTGGACAGCCTTTACAGACGTAAACTCAATTAAATTTAGTGATGGGTTTGGGGATCTGGATGTTTCACCTTACTAGAGAGTATTCAATCATAAGTCAGAGGAGTAGCTATAATGTAGAAGGAATCATAACATCGGGTGGAGGTTGGACTATATGACCTGGAATTTCTCTTACAGTTTGAAAATATGGTATTCTGGTGAAAAAAATGTGGATTTTACAGTCAAATGGGATTATAAATAAATTCTTGCTCAACCACTAAATCCGTGTGTGGCCTTCAGCTATGTATTTTTGCTTTCTGAGCTTCCATTTCCTCATTTGTAAAGTGGGGATGACAAAACATACCTCATAATGTTGCCGTGAAGACAAATGCATATAAATTGGTTAGCACAACGCCAAAAGCTTAGTAAATGTTCAATAAATGATATTATTATTATGTACTTTTTCAGATCTTTGATCAACCTGATTATCTAAAAATCTAACAGTGGGAAAGGCAAAAATTTTTTGATATTAAATATCCTATATTTTAATGTCCAGAGAGAAGCTTCTGGTTATGTATATCCCAAATGAATATTTGAGAGGTAAAACCCTTCTTAGTTCTAGAAAATCTGTGAATCAAACTAGCTTTGCGTCTGTAAGTCCTATGAACCTATTTTCAGTACAATTATTCAGTTCTCAAGGTCCTATATTACTAATAGGAAAATGAGTTGCCCTTAGTTTTTTTAATGTGGAAGAATGTTGTACAGTGTATTTTGTGCCCTCCTGAAACAATATATCCCGAACAGAGCAGTGTCAAACCCACTTTTTATACTAAATCATCTCCTCCCCCAATAAGTAGCTTATAGACTTTAACTGTCATGGAAAACATAGCATAGAATGTATCATATTGTAAGAAAATTCAAAACTGTTTTCCAGAGTAACTTTATCATTTTACATTCCCACCAGCAATGAATGAGTGATACAGTGTCTATGCATCCTCACCAGCATTTTTTATTATTTTTTTAAATTTTAGCTGTTTTAACAGGTATATAGTGATATAGCATTTTGATATTGATTTACATTTTCCTAATGGTAAATTGCTGTTGAACAACTTTTCATGTGCTTACTCACCATATGTATCTGCTCTTTGGTGAAATATCTACTCATTTCTTTTGCCCATATTATAATTGTGTATTTTTTATTTAACTGTTGAGTTTTGAAAATTCCTTGTATATTCATGATATTTCAACCTCATAGCAGGATTGTTTTGTGACACAGAAGTTTTTAATCTTGACACAGTGCAAGTTATTATTTTTTCTTTTATGTAACATGCTTCTGTTGTAATATCTAACAACTCTTCACCTAGCACTAAATCCCAAATATTTATCCTATGTTCTCCTTAAAACATTTAAGAGTTTTACATTTCAAACTTAAACTAATGGTATATTTTATTTTATTTATTTTTGTTCAAAAAGGAGGTTTATTAATAGGAAAACCACGTGAAGGTGGGGAAAGGGTTCAAACTTTGAAAAGATTGGAGGAGGACATTTTCCTCAGACAGAATTTCCTCTAGGCAATGCTGACCTCTTCCTCTAACTCTTGTGTACCATTTTGGCCTTCAACCTAAGATGGAAAATCACTTTTATTATTTTTTTATTTTCAAAATATTAAAGGGGTGCAAATGTTTTTGTTACACAGATACCTTGTATAATGCCCAAGTCGAGGCTTTTAATATGCCCATCACCAGAATAGTGTTCATTGCACCCAATAGGTAAGATTTTACCCCTCACTCACACTCCCGCCCTCCCCCTTTCTTGGATTCCAATGACCTCTACATCTCTTTGTGCCCGTGCGTGCCCACCATTTAGCTCCCCATTATTAGAGAGTACATGTGGTGTTTGTTTTTCCACTCCTGAGGTATTTCACTTGGAATAATGATCTCCAGTTCCATCCAAGTCGCTGCAAAAGACATCATTTCATTCCTTTATATGGCTGAGTAGTACTCCATAGTGTGTGTGTATGTGTGTGTGTGTGTGTATAATATTTCTTTTAGTAATCTCCATACCATTTTCCATAGAGGTTGTACTAATTTGCAGTCCCACCAACAGTATATAAGTGTTCCTTTCTCTCTGTGTCCACGCCAGCATCTATTGTTTTTTGACTTTTTAATAATGGCCATTCTGATGGGTAAGTTGGTATCTCATTGTGGTTTTAATTTGCATTTACCTCATGATTAATAATATATTTTAAATTAATTGTTGTGTATGGTGCAAGGGTTAGGGCTAGGATCATTAATTTCCCTATGGATGTACAGCAAACTTTGATAAAAATACTATCCTTACTTCATTGAATTGATTTAGCAACTTTGTCAAAAATTAAGTGGATGTATTTGTGTCTGTCTAATTTTGGCCATTCCACTTTGTTCTATTTATCCTCTGCCAATATCACACTCAGGTAGAGTGATTCCTTTCACTTTATTATTGCTTTTCAAAATTGTTTTAGCTATTCTAGTTCTATTACTTTTCTATATAAATTTTAAAAAAAGCTTGTCTAAGTCTACAAAAAATTGTTTTATTTTGAAAGAAATATATTAAACCCATAGATCAAATTGTTAATATCAGACATCTTCACTATACTATTTACCATACTATATACTTTACTATATTTATAATACTATACTATACCATATATGGTATGTTTCTCCATTTATTTAGATCTTCTTTGATTTTTTTCATCAGTGTTTTATAATTTTCAGTTATAAGTCTTGTACAAGTTTGATGTTTTTGTACCTAGACATTTCCTTTTTGGAGTGATTATAGAAGATATTATATTTTCAGTTTTAGTCTTCATACGTTTATTGCTATAATATTGAAGTGCAGTTGATATTTGTTTAGTTCGTTTACCCTGAATTTTCTGAACAGTTGTTTGTTCTATAACCATTGTTTTTCATTCCTTGGCATTTTCTACATAGACAATCATGTTTTCCACAAATAGGAACACTTATATTTCCTCATTTCCAATCTGTATGACTGTTTTGCCTTTTATGCCTTATTGCACTGTCTAGGACTTCCAGAACTGTATTGAATGAAGGCAATGAGAGTGGATATTACTGCCTTTTTCCAAACTTAGGTGGAAAGCATTCAGTCTTTCACCATTATGTAGGATGTTAGCTGTAGGATTGTTTAAAGTGATTTACATCAAGTTACGGAAGTTGTTCCTTTCCATATTTGTTTCCTAGGGCTGCAGTGACAAATGATCATAAACTTGGTGGCTTAAAAAAAACAGAAATTTATTCTCTCACAGTTCTGGAGACCAGAAATCAGAAATCAAGATGTTGGCAGAGCCTTGCTTTCTCTCTAGTCTCTAGAGGAGAATCTGGTCTATGGATAACTTGCATTCCCACCAGCAGTGTGTGAATTCCCTTTTCTCTGCATCCTTAGGAGCATTTATTTTTCCTCTTTTGGGTAATGGCCTTTATGACTAGGGTAAGATGATGTCCCATTGTTGTTTTCAATTGGCATTTATCTGATGATTAGTGATATTCAGAGGTTTTCAGTGTTTCCCTGGTGCTCTCTAGCACACTTCCTCATTCACTTTAGTTGAAACATAATTGTTTATTTGTTGTTTTGGTTCCTTTTATGGGGGAACTTCAGTGTTTCATAGTTCTCCCTATAGAGATCTTTCATCTTGTTAGTTAAATATAGTCCTAGGTATTGTATTTTCTTTGTTGCTATTGTGGAGAGTATCGAGTCTCTGATTTGGTTCTCAGTTTGACTATTTCTGGCATATAGGAATGCAACTGATTTCTGTACCTTGATTTTGTAACCTGAAACTTTGCTGAATTTGTTTATCAATTCCAGTAGTCTCATGGCAGAATCTTTGGGGTTTCCTAGATATAAGATCAGATCCTCCAAACAGAAAATAAACAAAGAAACAATGGACTTAAACAGAACTCTAGAACAAATGGCCCTGACTGATATTTACAGAACATTCTACCCAAAAACCACAGAGTATATGTTTTTCTCATCAGCTCATGGGATATTCTCTAAGATTGACCATATCCTAGGCCAAAAGCATGTCTCAAAAAATTTAAAAAAATAGAAATTATAGCATGCATCTTCTCAGACCACAGTGGAATAAAATTAGAAATTAACTTCAACAGAAACTCTCATCTGTACACTAAGTCATTGAAACTAAACAACCTTCTGCTGAACGATTATTGGGTTAAGGAGGAAATTAAGATGGAAATCCAAAGATTCTTTGAACTAAATTATAAAGGAGACACAAGTTATGAAAATCTATGGGACACAGCTCAAGCAGTCCTGAGTGGAAAATTTATATCTGTAAATGCCTACATCTAAAAGACAGAAAAATCAGAAACCAACAATCTAATGAATCATCTCAAAGAACTTGAAAAGGAGGAGCAAACCAACCCCACACCCAGCAGAAGAAAAAAATAACAAAGATCAGAGCAGAACTAAATGAAATCGATAACAAAAGAACTATACGGAAGATTAATAACACAAAAAGTTGGTTCTTTGAAAAAATAAAATAAAAATGACAGCCCTTTTGATAGATTAACAAGAAGCAGAAAAGAAAGGACTCTAATAAGCTCCATCAGGAATGAAAAAGGAGAAATTACAACTGATATGAGGGAAATACAAAATATCATCTATGAATTCTGTATAAACCTCTTTGCACATAAACTTGAAAACATGGAGGAAATGGACAAATTATTAGGAACACACAGCCTCCCTAGGCTCAATCAGGAAGAAATAGAATTCCTGAACAGACCAATATCAAGTACTGAAATTGAAGCAACAATAAAAAACCTTCCTAAAAAGAAATGTCCCTGCCCAGATGCTTTCACACCCAAATTTTACCAGACCTACAAAGAAGAAGTGGTGCCTATCCTTCAGAAACTATTCCACAACATTGAGAAAGAAGGAATCTTCCCCAACACGTTTTATGAAGCCAACATCACCCTGATACCAAAATCAAGAAAGGATGCAACCAAAAAAGAAAACCACAGACCAATATCCCTTATGAATATAGATGAAAAAATTGTCAGCAAAATCCTAGCAAACTGAATTCAGGTGCTTATCAAAAAAATAATCCATCTCAACTAAGTGGGCTTCATCCCAGAGATGCAGAGATGGTTCAACCTATGCAAATCTATAAATGTAATTCACCAAATAAATAGAAGCAAAAACAAAGATCATATGATCCTCTCAATAGATGCAGAAAAAGCGTTCAACAAAATTCAACACCCTTTTATGATGAGAACAATTAAGAAAATAGGCCTAGACGGTACTTACCTAACAATGATAAAAGCCATATATGACAAACCCACAGCCAACATTGTACTGAACAGGGAAAAAATTGAAAGCATTCCCACTTAGAACTGGAACCAGACAAGGTTGCCCTCTATCACCACTTCTATTCAACATAGTGCTGGAAGTCCTAGACAGAGCTATCAGACAAGAGAAGGAAATCAAGGGTGTCCAAATGCGGGCAGTAGTAAGTAAAACTTTTGAGAAATTTGATTCCCTTATTTTTTTCTGAATGTCTTATTTTTCACTCATGTCTGCCATTTGCGATAACATTAAAAAGCATTTCTCTTGAAAGTAAATCAACGTTACAAATTCACAAAAGCCTATGATGTAAATCTTAGCAAAGGAGAGTACACCGTCTCCTGGCCACTATCACTAATCACAACTCAGTTTTGGTAAAGTATAGGAATTAGAAACAAATGGTTTTCTAATAGTATAAGCTAACTATTTTCTGAAATAGTAATTTTGGATCATGCTACATAGAAATTTTCATGTTATAAAGTGAACATCTACTGTGGATGGAGATTTTGATTAAAATGACAAAATGATAGGGCATGTTTGTGTGTATAGACACACACACATATATGTTTGCATACATATAAACACACATATATACATATAATTTAAAAAATCTTCAGTGAATCATGCTGTTAACATTGTTTAAACCCTCTCTAATTTATCAACTGTCTTACACCACAGCTGAGTCTCCATTTGTTTCTAACAACAACAATAAAGCTACTGTCCTTTAGAAAAAATGATGACATATAAAGAAAACTTTATGAAATTGTTTTGTAAGCAGTTTTCTCAAGGACTTTCTACTGACTGAAATAAATAGATTTCAGATGCTCCAGATGGAGAACAAAAAGCGTTTTTAAAGTCTTCAGAAAACCTCTAAAATGTAATGGAAATTTTTCCCCTTTGGAAATTTTATCTCTCTCCTCCATGCATTAGCATCATCTCTCCAAAGTCAATCAATATTTATCTGTGCAGGTACTTCAATTTTCTGAATACTATTATTATTACCTTAGAGAATGGCTGCCATATTTTTTTTGTCACAAACATATGGAAGGCGATATTTCCCCAGATACAGTTATCTATTATGCCTAATAATATTATCAAGAAAAAGAACTGAAAATAATTTGTAAAAATCAGAGCTGTGTCAAATGTGGGACAATATGAGCCCACTTAAGTTATTATTCATGATCACCACAGTTTTCTTATTTCTTCGTCTACCCTACCTAAGAACAACACAATAATAATAGTTTTTGTATTTTCAATATCAATAGCCCTAAGAAAGTTAGTAGATATTCCTGCTCCTTTAGAGAGTTATATTCAGCATTAGCTTTGGCAGCTATAGGTAGAAAAGGTATCCTAATGGTAAGTATAATTTAAGGAATGACACACAAAGGAAGAGATAATTTCTATAAATATCTATCATTATTAAGGTCTGGAATTCTCCTATCAGAACCCTATCCTTTTGGATTAAGGTTGTTATTTTTAAGCCATATTCCACTATTCCTACTTTCAGCCTCCCTGCCCCATCAACACACACACACAAACTCTTAATATTGCAACAGAGAAACTCTATTTTCATCAGATTTCTTTATTTGTGCTTCTATGTAACTGGCTTGAACATCCGAGTCTATGGATAAAAATATAAATCAAATAGAAGTCTTGCAAACCACTAGATGAAGAAGGGGACCTCCCTGAAGCAACACCAATGCTCATTAAAATGGACTGTTGGAACTATGTAATAATAATCTTTCTGTAGATGTGTATAGAACTTCACAAGTTTGAAAGGGTCACATAGTTGAGGCAGGGCCAACAAAGAGCAAGGAAATGAGCTTTGCAACTAAGTCCAGTGGTTCCTAACCAGGGACAATAATATCCACTTAGGTGTGATTTTAAAATGCATCAGCAGGTATTTGGTTTGGTGCTGTGGACATTTGAAGCTTCAGGGGAGGGGATGCCATCCTCAGGACTCCACAGACCAGTAGGCCCCATGGTTGGGCAGGTACCTCTCTACTGTTGCCACTCCCCATCTTTCCTTGTCCTCCTTCCCCAAATGCCAGCATTGAAGCTCATCAGAATCTCCCATCCCTACTCTTCCTTGCCATAGTCACTAAATACACTGTAGTAACTTCCTGTCAGCACCTAGTCTAATGTCACTCTTTCGGCACCACCCCCAGCATGGTTATCAATGACATCAGTATCCACCCAGATGAAGCATGCTGTATAATTGCCACTTGGATTGTTGTATTCCCTCCATGTTTCTCAATCCAAAGGTGCATTCTTGCTCCTAATCTCACTTGACCTGCATCCATCATTTGGTGCTGTTTTGCCACTCATTTCTTGAACCATTGTCCATGTATCACCCTCAGAGCATCACACTTTCTTCGATTTCCCCTTCTGTTACTGGCCACTCTTTCTCAGATTCCTTCTTTGGCCCCTTCTCATTTCCCTAACCTTTAGACATTGTAGCTTTCTAGGGCTTAATTTTTTATTGTATCTTCACTTCCTTTCTAGGGTATTTCACTAGCTTAATAACTTTACCATCTATATTCCAAAGAAACCAAAATTCCGTTTCCAGTTTTGGCCTTTTTCTTGAACATTAACACATACATAATCAGTTTTCCAGTGAACATAACTATTTGAACTCTAATATTCATAGTTAACATAAAATTTCAAAAATTAAATTCTTGAATTTCTCCCCGTACTGCTTCTTTTAACAGTCCTCTCATTTCAGTAAATGGCAATTCCATTCTTGCATTTGCTCAGGCTAAGAATCTTGGAGCAAGCTTTGACACCTCTGTTTCTGTTGCATGTCCTATCAGTACATTATCAAATTTGTCAATGCAACCTTCAAAATATAAGTAGACTCTCAACTATTTTTCACCATACTACTACTGCCACTTTGATCTCAACTACCAGTATCTTTAGCCTGGACTAGTGCAAAGCTTCACTGATCGCCTCTTTCTACCTTTTCTCTTTGCAGTCCGTTCTCGGCACAGCCAGAATAGTCCCTTTAAAGCATAAGTTTCCACCATTTATTTGGCCAGTCTGCCTCATAGATCCTTTCTTCCATGAATTCCTACTAGCTTTATTTTACATATCATTTAGTGGTCAGTATGTGCTGTCTTTTAACTTTTTTGAGTTTTGATCTGCTTTTATTTTTAAAGTTTTTAATTAGCATATAATAACTATACATATTTATGGGGTACATAGTGATGTTTCAATACATATAATGTATAGTGATCAGAAAAGAGTAATTAGAATATCCATCATCTCAAACATTTATCGTTTCTTTGTGATAGGAACATTCAATATCCTCCTAAGTATTTGAAACTATGTATTATTCTTTACTATAGTTATCCTACAGTGGTATAGAATACTAGAACTTATTTTTCCTATCTAGCTGTAAGTTTTAATCAATTTTTTAAATTATTTTTCTATGTGGCTCATTTTTTTGAGTAGATTATAAGGTAGTTGAATGGAGGAATCATTTGTTTTACTTCTTTGTGGCCCCCATTACATCTAGGAATATGAAACAAACATACAGACTCAGAAACATTTGCTGAATAAATAAAATATTGGAGATAGAATATACTCTTGATGTTCTAGATGGAAACATTCTAAGTCAGTCTTAGGATTTCCAAGATGGTGAACACAACTGTAGCATATCAGATCCCCCATAAAATATGCTACCATGTAAGAAAAATTAAAAATCAATTTCTTAAACCCCCAATGTGTCAATAAATATGGGATATCTTTTATGAAACTACTTAAATTACTATACCCAGCCTTAGAGATAACTCTAGTAAGTTAAATTTGAATTTTGATTCTAATAAAATAGAAGTGAGGCCGGGCATGATGGCTCACGCCTGTAATCCTAGCACCCTGGGAGGCCAAGGCGGGTGGATCCTTTGAGCTCAGGAGTTCGAGACCAGCCTGAGCAAGAGCGAGACCCCGTTTCTACTAAAAATAGAAAAAAATTAATCGGACAACTAAAAATATATAGAAAAAATTAGCCGGGCATGGTGGCACATGCCTGTAGTCCCAGTTACTCGGGAGGCTGAGGCAGAAGGATCACTTTAGCCCAGGAGTTTGAGGTTGCTGTGAGCTAGGTTGACGCCATGGCACTCTAGCCGGGGGCAACAAAGTAAGACTCTGTCTCAAAAAAAAAAAAAAAATAGAAGTGATGATTATTATGGAATACCTTCTGACTGTCTTTTGAATTATATTTCTCTTGAAACCTATACATTCCCTGGACCACAAGTAAAATGACTCTTCACTTTCCACTATTTTTTTTTCCATCGAATGAGTGTATTTTACACAGATGAGAGGAGTGTCTACTAAAGTAATTTCAGCAAACTCTTTTCTTTATTTCTTCTATAGGAGGCCCATTCACATCATAAATCACAAGTGCAAGCTATTGCTTCAATACTACATTCTCTAATGTAACCAACATTTTGGTTTTTCTTCTAAAAATCATCACTTTTACAGATTGCTTCAATGTTTAGCTTGTTCCATCATCAGCAATAGCTGACATCTTTAATTTCTTATCTAGTTTTCAGAATGAAACATTGTTTTTGTCATTGCATGTGGAATGACTCAGACAGAAAAAAAACACTTTCCTGAGGAAGGTCAAGTGCAGGCCAGGCTCAGTCACTTATAACCTCATCTCCAGTTTGTGTAATTCAAATGTGTGCCTCTGTGAAATTATGATCACTCTAGTAGTACAATGTCAGTGCTTCTTATGAATACTTGACACTAGACAAGCCACGTGTCAGTATCGGGATTAATTGGTATGTAATTGGGAATTCAGTTTAAAAGCTGGCATTTTAAAAGAATTATCTCACAAGGGAAATCTAGATTGCTATATTATTAAACAATTGAGTCTGAACATCGTAGTGGCAAACTGTAATAATAACTAATACACTGGTAGTTGTCTGGGTGACAGGGATTTGCACAGGACCTGAATTTAAGACTACAGGCCAGATGTACATTTATAATACATCTGGATTTTTTGGTCTGGGGTCCTCCTGTTTCCACTCTCTGCCTCTAAAAGGGAGGGTATTTCTGAGGCGTCTCATATTTGCCATTCTCCTTCCCTGACTGCCTTCCCTGACTCACATGGCTCCACTGCAGGCCCCGTGGGCTTCCTGAACAGTCCTTGGGCCGCTCATGTTTCATATTCCTCAAGGCTAATGGCACCTCTGCTCAGGCTTTTCTCCTCCCTGGACAGGGCCCCTGGCTTCCAGTGGAGCCCAGAGGAGCTGGCATCCATGTATCATCACAGAAGAAACAGGGGCGGGACACTGTGCTACCTCATTTAGATAGTGACTTCCCTCAAGTGGTCATAACTACTTTCAGAAGCAGCAGGTGCTTTGTGTGTCAAGGGCAGACAACCACCACATCAGGCCTGGGATTAAATCACCCCATCCATCAGCCCCTCTCTCTCACATCAAGAAAGCAGTCCTTGCAGCTTCTTCTTCCATAGAAAATTTCCCTTCCTCATTTCCCCAGGGATGCAGTTCTAGGTTCTAGGCTCCTGTCTGCCATGATCCCTCCTGGAAACCAGTCTAAATCCTTCCATTTTAATTAAAATCTTCTCCTAACTGTATTTAAGAGATCTTATTGAAATATAATGTAACAAAAGTTTAATAAATGATGGCTATTATTTTTATTATCCATTCATAGAGCCAGTCAGCAATATTTTTTTCTCAGTTCAAGGACTAGCTTTAAGATTTTATGTAAATTTTGTTTTTAAAATATAGCAGAATGTACTGAAGAAGGATAAATTGCATAGCTTATTGTTGGTCATAAATATTTCACATAAAGATCCCAGACCCTATTCCTGTGCCTCAACTTTAGAAATACAGAAGAGTGGATCACAGTTTTCTATATAAGCAGTTGCTCTTTAGAATTATACCACATTTTAAAGTTCTGTTATAAATAAGACAAAACTTCCTTGTTAATAAGTTGAATTTTTAAACCTTTCATAAAGGAGACTTGTTATTTTATTTTGTGAACAAATTATAGAGTTGTGTTGCACTAATTCACCAACTATCAACCCATGGGTGTCTGAATAAAGTTCCAATAGCTGTAATCTTTATGTCACTAATAAGTTTGCTCCAGATCTATAGGACTTATAACTCCCAAATTTTTGTAATTAAGATTTTTTTTTGTTTAATTTTCTTGGATATTTTTGCACATTTTCCAAAGAGGTTAGAAATTAAAGATAATGAAGTCAGTTCAGACACAGGCAACCTCCTCAATTCTGATTTATAAAAACATCCTAGCAAAATACTAGGAAGCATTGAGCTAGCTGAGGTCACAAACTCAAATGGCTCTAGCCCCTGTGGGTCACAAGCTTAATAACCAGATAATTAGACACTAAAGAATAAACATTATGACAGCACAATATATCCTCGTTCGTTCCTCATTCAGACTTCAACCACAGCAATTCATTTATATTTTATGTATCTTAATTTATCTTTTATA
>NW_012141969.1:4426940-4432177 GCF_000956105.1 Propithecus coquereli | reverse complement strand
CTCATTTTCTTCTTTCTATTAACTTTGGGTTTAGTTTGTTTTTCTTTTTCTAGTTCTTTTTCTAGTTCATGGAGGTGTAATATTAGGTAATTTATTTGTGATCTTTTTTAATGTAGGTATTTATCACTATGAACTTCTCTCTTGGTACTGTTTTTTCTGCATCCCATAAATTTTGGTATGTTGTGTTTTCATTTTCATTTGTCTCAAGATATTTTCTAATTTCCCTTTTGATTTCTTCTTTGATTCATTGGTTGTTCAAATGTATGTTATTTAATTTCCACATATTTGTGAATTTTCCTGTTTTCCCTTTGCTATTGATTTTTAGTTTCATTCCATTGTGCTCAGTAAAGATACTTGATATATTAATAATTTTAATGTTCTAAAATTTGTTGACTTGTTTTGTGGCCTAACATATGATCTATTCTGTAGGATGTTTCATGTGCCCTTGAGAAGAATGTATTCTGTCACTGTTGGATGGAATGTTCTGTGTATCACTGTTAGGTCCATTTTATCTAAAGTATATTTAAAGTTCAATGTTTCTGTATTGATTTTCAGTCTGGATGATCTATCCATTGTCAAAAGTGGGGTATTTTGTTCCTTTGTTGGTATAATACTTCCCTGACTTTTCATGATCTTTGTAGCCTTGCAAAGGTGTGTCTGCTCATTTAAAGAAGTAACTTCTTCCAGACTTTATGAATTGGTTTCAGTAACTAAAGAATTTCACTGGGGGAGTGCATGCTGAGGTGTTCTGTGGCACTGGGTCTAGTGATTCAGGGTGCCAAGTGTGGTGGCATGCAATGGCTCCAGGCTGTGAGGGAAAATTGTCTCATTGGCTTAGGCAAAGAGGGTCTGTAACATCAGCAACTGTGAACTGTGTGGACCTTGGCAAGAGATGTGGGAGATCCACAGTGGCTGTGAAGGCTCTTGAGATCCTTAGTGGTGCTTATGGGTCCAATGGCAGCAATGGGGCTAGAGCCAGAAGTGTGTACGTACTCAGCTGCAGGGGACAGCTTCAGACACATCTGTGGTGGCAGAGGTGAACTGTGGCTTTGTACATGGTGGTGAGGGCTACAGTGAGAAGTAGGAGCCAGGGCCAACTGTAGGTACACATGTGGTAATGGGGATGACTGGCAGCATTCATTTGAGCAATTTTGCATGGGCCAGCAGTGGGATGATGATAGGAGTCTAACTGGCTGCATTTTGTACTTGGGCAGCCACATGCCTGAGCTGGAGGCGTGCACACACATGTAGCTACAGGGGCAAGCTCTGGGCTGAAGCATAGTAGTAAGGAGGAGGTTCCAAGGAGCAAGGCTGGCTGCTTGTGCAAACGTGACTGCAGGGGCCAGGGCTAGCAGTGTGCACCAGCCCAGCTGCAGGGGCAGCTGCTAGCATGCCATAGTGGAAGCCAGAGCCTATAGCAGGGGACCCAGGGCCATTTGCAAGTATGAATACAGTGGTGTGCTGGGTTCCTGGACTGGAGAATCCACAGCAGCATCAACTGGGATGGCTATGGATGAGGGGAGAGAGAGGGTGGTTGCTCAGACATCTGAGGACTATAAAGGCAAAAATTGGTGCAGCCTTCGGTAGTGAAAGATACAGGGGGTCTATGCAGGCTGTTCGCTTCCTTAGCAGTAAAACCTTCCAGGGTTCTCTGTGGAGCAAGCCACTGGGTTTCTTGATGGCAAACACTGTGGAGTCCTTGGCTGTGAAATTTGTGTGTAGGGGGCTTCATGGAAGCTAAAGGGCTTATGGGATCCTCAGTGGAGAAGTCTGATAGAGTCCTGTGCAGAGCAGAACACTGCTCTGAGTACCAGTGACTCCTGCCACCTGGCTGCTATTGATAGTCTCTACCTTATTCTTTGTTCCCAGCTGTCTCCCGACATCTCAGCTATGCTAGTCTCCTTAGTGATTTGGATAGGGTGAAGTTGAAGCTGCTTTCCTGGAAGTACCCCAAAATGTTGAGGGAGCTAGTTGTTCACCCCACTCTTTGTTTCCCTGTTAAGGGGACTCACAACACAAGGAGTTCCATATAGGTGCTCAGCACTGCCTGCTTGGAGGACATGGGGTGAGGCAGGCAAAATGGTACTGTAATTCCTACCCTTCTTTTACAGCTCTTCTCAGGATTTTATATTTTCACTCTATTGCTGTAGCTTCTTAAGTAGGCTCCTGAGCTCTTCCAGTGTTATTTCCATTCAACTGCCAAATGGTTGCTTTTTGTGAGAGGAGGAAAGGCTGGGATCTCCTATACCACCATCTTGCCGACATCACTTTTCCAAATCTTAGCTTTCTTGATGGTGTCCTACAAATCCCATAGACTTTCCTCATTCCTATCCTAACTTTTTCTTTGTTCTCCTCTGACAAGATATATTTTTTTTTTGAGACAGAGTCTCACTCTACTGCCCTGAGTAGAGTGCCGTGGTGTCAGCTTAGCTCACAGCAACCTCAAACTCCTGGGCTCAAGCGATCCTCCTGCCTCAGCCTCCCTAGCAGCTGAGATTACAGGCATGCACCACCATGCCCGACTAATTTTTTTTCTATATATTTTTAGTTGTCTATCTAATTTCTTTCTATTTTTAGTAGAGACGGGGTCTCGCTCTTGCTCAGGCTGGTCTCGAACTCCTGAGCTCAAAGGATCCGCCCGCCTCGGCCTCCCAGAGTGCTAGGATTAGAGGCGTGAGCCACCACGCCCAGCCTGACAAGATATTTTGAAATGACCTGTGTCCAAGTTCACAGATTATTTCTTTGGCTAGATCAAGCCTGCTGTTCTATCTCTCTCTCTCTCTCTCTCTCTCTCTCTCTTGCATTTTTCATTTTATTTTTCAGCTCCAGAATTTCTGTTTGGTTATTTTTTATGATTTCTGTCTCTTTATTGAACTTTTTGTGGTGTTCATATATTGTTTTTCTGGTTTCATTGAGTTGTCTATCTGTTCTGTTGTAGCTTGCTGAGTTTCCTTAGAGCAATTATTTTTTTTTTTTATTTCAGCATATTATGGGGGTACAGATATTTATGTTACTTATGTTGCCCTTGCCCCCCCCCAAGTCCGAGTTTCAAATATGTCCATCCTTCGGGTGGTGCGCATTGCACTCTTTGTGTCTTAGAGCAATTATTAGTAATTCTTGTTCAGGTAAATTGTAGATCTCCATTTCTTTGGACCAGTTACTTGAATATTATTATGTTCCCTGGTGGTATCATGTTTCCTTGATTTTTCATGTTTCTTGTTGCCTTATGCTGATGCCTTTGTATTTGATGGAGTAGTCACCTCTTTTATACTTTATGGACTGGTTTCATTGGGAGAAGATCTTTACCTATGTGGATGGGAGTGCAACAGCTGGGTGTGGTGTGGTAGTTCCAGTCGTTGCAGGGGGATAAGCATAGTCTCCATGAAGTCTGTCAGCTGAGGTCAGCATTGGCAAAGATTTCAAGGGTCCTTAGGGGCCAAGGCTGAGAATGTTTACAGTGGCAGTGACGGCTGTCTGAGTCTTTGGTGGCAAAATCTGCCAGAGTCCTCCTAATGTCTTTTTCTTTCATGGAGAAAGCTGTGGCTGAGCATATCCCTCAGCGTAAAATATGGCTCATGGGTTTACTGGGGTGGTGGTGGCACTAATGGTTGATGCATGGTGCCTGTGGAGTGGCCAAAAAAGGGAGCCCGGAGCATGGGTGTGCATGGAGAGACCACAACTTGGAATTTAGGGTGGCAGTGGCACCAGTGTGAGGGGCATAGGTGTCTCCACATTAGCACTGGTAATAATATGTAAAGCATGGGTTCTTCGGGAGCAGTTGGGGAGCTATACCAGTTCTGAGGTTTAACGCATGGTTGTTCCCATTACAGTGGTGACTCTGGTGTCCTAAGTGCAGGTGCTCACGAGGGATCACAGACCACTCCAAGGTCTGGGGTATAGACACACCAGCTGTAGTAATGGCTCCAGTGTCAGTGGTGCAAGCATGTCTAGACTGGTTTCAGAAGGTGGGGTCTAAAGCATGGGCATGCAAGGAGCAACAGCAACTCTGAGGTCCAGGGTTTGCACAGGATTGGGGTGATGGTGGCCACTGTCCTGGGGCAGCACAACAGTGGCTCCTTTTTGGGGGATTGGGTACAGCAGAATCTCACTCTCCAGGGGATCCTTGGTGGCAGTGGCAGTTGATTGCCCCAGTGGCAAAACTGCCAGTGTCCTCTCCAGAGCAGGTTACTTGTGTCTGTTCAGACAAGCACTAAGACGACCTCCGCTGTGAAAGCCACAGAGAGTCTGTAGGTGCCACAGGGGCTGTTGAAATCCTCAACAGTAAATGCTGCTAGAAGCCGCTGCAGAACAAGCCACTGGGGACTGCAGTGGTACCCACCACATGTCTGATACTAATAGCCCTCATCCTCCTTCCTTGTCCCTGGATGTCTTCAGATGTCTCAGGTATGCCAGTCTCCCTAGCAATCGTTCCTGTGCACTTATTCTGCATTTTTTTGCAGCATTGTGTTGCTGTAGGTTTTTAGTCAGAATCATGAGGCCTCCTAGGGCTATTTTTGTTTATGGATAGCTGTCTAATTGTTTCTTGTGGGGGAACAAAAGCTAGCATCTCCTACTCTGTCACCTTGCTCATGGCACTCCTGACTTTCAAATTTGATTATAATGTATTTGTTGTGGACATTTTTGAGTTCATCATATCTGAGATTCATTGTGTTTCTTGAATCTGGATGTCCATTTCTTTTCTTAGATTTTGGAAATTTTCAGCCATTATTTCTTTTTTTTTTTATGTATACAATTATTTTCTGTGTTCATGGTATTTCCTCTAATATCTTTTTTTTTTATTTCAGCATATTATGGGGGTACAGATATTTAGGTTACGTATGTTGCCCTTGCCCCTCCTCCCCGCCTAAGTCCGAGTTTCAAATATGTCCATCCTTCGGGTGGTGCGCATTGCACTCTTTGTGTATTTCTTTAAATAAGTTTTCTTACTCCTTGTCCATTTCTCTTCTTCTTTGGCTTCCATGTGTTTATTTCACCAGCTTGATGGTGTCCTATAAGTCCTGTAGGCTTTCTTTACTTTTTCATTATTTTTAATGCTCCTCTAACTGGATAATTTCAAATTACTTGTCTTTGAGTTCACTGATTTTTTTTCTTTGCTTGAACTCATCTGCTATTTAGTTCCTCTAGCAAATTTTTCAGTTCAGTTATTGAATTATTGAATTCTTCAGCTCCAAATTTTCTGTTTGGTTCTTTTTATATTTTCTCTTTCTTTGTTGAGA
>NW_012141969.1:4420227-4425963 GCF_000956105.1 Propithecus coquereli | reverse complement strand
CTAATTCTTATAGAATACTTTCCATGTGTCAGGCATTGATCTAAGGGCTTTACAGTGATTATTAATTTAAATTTAATAGAGGACAAAACTGAGATACAAAAAGGTTAATTAAATTGCCTGAAGTCATGCACCTGGATAAAGCTATGATTCTAATCCAGGCCATTCATATCTACTGTCCATGTTCTCAAACTTTCTGTCATGATACATAATACATATTTGCGTAATGGATCAGCGAGTTCCAACGTGAATCTTTCCTGTGTCCTCTTCTGTGTTTTACTATTCAATCTGTTTTCAGGGACTGTGCTTGAACTTTTGCTTGCATCTCCCCTGTGAATTTGAATTTTAAATTCCATACAACTTCCCATGTAGTGTGCCCCTCTCCTGGTTTATTCTGCCAGGAAATTCTTCAATTTCTTTCCCAGTTTCTATCTCAAATATAGTCAACCTTGATGTGAACATAGTCATTTGAAGTTTAAGTGTCACTCACTTTGCTTCAGATCATAGAAACCCATCTTCAGGCCCAAGAATCTTTAATGAAACTGTAAAATGCTTTCATATCACTTAGCAAGTGGAAAGTTAAAGGGGAGTGATCAAATATCACCATGGAATAATAGTAGAAACAAAAGGCTTTGTGATAGTTTTCGTGGTAGTCATTTTGTATATGGATTTATTTATGAATGCTTGAATTTTCATTCAGGACATTGAATTCTTTCAATTTTTATAGGGACAAAGTTTTTTTCTCTGTACACTATAAATATGAGATGTGGTTGAAAAAAATCTTAAGAATTTCATTTTGTCACCTGAGAAGAATGACACTTTTCAGTAATTTTAAAAATGCCTCCTCACTATTATTTAGTAAGCATTTAGCATTAATGTTAATTATAGGCCTATTGTAGCAGGACTCAAACTCTATTCGTCAAGTTATCTTAAAGAAAATGAGATAATGATCAAATTTAATCGGTTGATATTTACACTTTTATTGCAGAAATTCTGAACCATTCACCGCACGCTTCCTACCTGGCAGTGATCCGGAGTTTTCCGTAAGACCTCAGGCTGGAAAACTTCTTCCTTATAACACAAAAGGAACTCTCATCATGGTAGGATTTAAACCCCGAATGTATAGCAGAAAATACAAAGCAACATTAGCAATAGAGGTGAGTTCTATAAAGGCAATAGTCAAGGAAATTTGGTGTAATTAAAGGCATTAAATGAACTAAGAAGAAAAGGTTTTACCAAATGGTCACAAGTAAAGAATAACAATATTGCCTTAAAAAGTCAACTTATTTCAACTGCTCTGTCTTTTTACACTTTTCTTTTGTCTAGTAACAGAATTTTAAGTATGGTATATATAAAAAAGAATGTCAACAGTAGGGGAAAGTAAAGAATTATTTCCATTTCATATCAAGGAAATGGGGGAGAGACAAATAATGACTATTAAGTGATTTGTATAGTCACATATCAATTTCTGTAATATACCTGTTCAACAACTTTGTAAACTTTAGCTTATTCGAGATAGAGATTTTGGAGCCTTTGATTAAGACAGTATTATCAAAATGTTGAAGTCTAAAATGAAGAAAATGGAATAGAAGATAAAATTTATTTTGAATTAAAAAAGAAAACATGATGTAAAGTGGGCCATTAATATAATTTGTTAAAGTGATCATTTTATTCACAGTTAAGGTAAATACAATTTTGAAAATTTATTCAGTAACCAAAATTTGTCTATAAAATTTCACCAATAATTTATAGTAAGAACTTTCAGGCTAAAGACAACTTTCGAATTATTTCTGAAAAGATACCTATTACCATTATTTTCAGTAGCAGAGGCACAAAGAGCATGTTGTCACATTATAACACACACTCCTTCCTGGTGCCAAAATGATTTCTAGACTTCTGATTCAAGCAATAATTAGGTAGTGCCATAGGCAAAAAAAATGTTGTTATTGTTTTAATGAACAGAGAAAATAAAAATTTGAATATGGTTTGAGAAAGTTCTGTATATTTATTTATCTTTCTAAGAGTCCTTACAACATAGGAGGAAGAAGATGAAGCCTTTGTTGCCTTGCTGCACATACACCTCTTGCCTTCATTGAAACTTGATTTAAAGTGATCATGTTATTATATTTGCTTGTTTACTCTAAGGGATTAAGTGATATCTTTAAAAAGATTTGCAAACTAAAAATGATGTTCATATTATCTAGCATACAATGAACTTTCTGAAATTAACTGTTTAGGAGGCTTTACCAACAAAATCTGTGCCTGATTTCCCTGTGTTGATTTAACAATTAAATTATTGGCAGCACAATTGAAGGTTTTACATGAGAGAATAAATTGATATATGAGATCAACTGAGAATATGCCATCTCCAGTTAGTCTGAAGTAGAGCAATTTGATAAAGCTTATGTGGGGAAAATTGAGATTAAAACATGCACACTATTCTGATGATGGGTACACTTAAAGCCCTGACTTAAGCATTATACAATTCATCAATGTAACAAAAAACACTTGTACCTCCTTAATCTTCGAAATTTAAAAAAAAGAAAAAAGAATTGCTATTTTGTTGATTCCACTGTTATCACGGAAAATTCCAAATATGTGAAGAAATAGAGAATAATTAATCCCCAAGTACACATAATCCAGTATGAACACTTATCAACTCAACTCATGGCCAATCCTGCTTCACCTATATGCCCACTCCCTTCCCCACCTTCCATATTATTTTGAAGAAAATCCCAGACATTGTATTATTTGAAAATATTTCCTGCTAATCTCTAAAAGACAAAAATTGTCAGTATGATACCATTATCACATCTAAAAATTAACAATAATTCTATAATACCAATACATATAAAATATTAATTTAGTGTTCAAATTTCCAGTTGACTCATAAATCTCTTAATGTTTTAACTTAAAAAAAATGGACTTATAAGAAGTTGCACAAATAATACATAGAATCCCATGAAGCCTTCTCCCAATTTTCCCCAATGGTGACACCTTATATAACTTTAGAAAAATTTCAAAACAAGGAAACTGACATTAGTAAAATAATTGTAACTAGAGTCTTTATTCCATTTTCTGCATTTTTCACATCTGTGTGTGTGTGTGTGTGTGTGTGTGTGTGTTTCTAGGCAATTTGAACCCATGTATAGATGTACATAACTCCACCCACAATCGAAACACAGAACTGTTCCATCATCGTAGAGGAACTACCTTGTGCTAACCCTTTATAGACATGTCCAACACCGTAATCCCTGCCCTACCCCTGACAATCACTAATCTCATCATTTCTAGTATATTATATGAATGGAATCATACACTATGTAACCTTTGAAATTGACTTTTTATGCTAAGTATAATGCCCTTGAGATTCATAAGAGTTATTGCATATATCAAACCAGTGACCTTAAAATCATTAATTCACATACTGTTTGATTCCCAAACCCAGTTCTTAATGACAACACCATGTGGATGCACATAATAAACATGAAGGCAATTTAAAAAGTTAAATCATTATCTAAATGAAAATTATTGTTTACATTATCATCATCTTTTTAAATTATTGATTTTAAGCATTAAGTCAATGTTTACAACACTATGATCTTCATTGTGTTTTATTAGGAAATAAAAATGATGGTTTTTTAAGAGCAGCATAATTAAATATTAGCCTGAACAAACCTCAACAATCATATTAGGAAGCTTTGTAATTTCCTATTCAATCAAATAACATTTATAATGATTAAAAAGTTTATTCACCCCCCTAGTAAACAAGGCAAAGAGCACTGTCTTGAGGAAATAAAGTTAACTTATTCAGTATGTTTTACAAAATGCAGTGCTACTCAGAGTAGTAAATCTGCTCAACTTTCCATGGTAGACATAGTAAATCTTAAATAGTTTATAAAAATCTAAGAACTATCAGAGTTATCCAAAGTAAAACATATGATGCTTTGTCTTTATATTTATATAAATTATTTACATATATTTTATATAATAATAAATAATATGTAAGATTATATATGATTGTTATTTCATATATACATTATATACTGTTATTTCATATATACATTATATACTGTTATTTCATATATACATTACCATATATGTGTATATATGCATACACAAACTCAGGATCACTTATTGTAAAATTATTTAATCTTAAATTTTAATTGAAATGCATACAATATAATTGGGATTTTTAAAATAGTGTTTTTATAGATAATTATTTTCAAAGGGTCTTGGATATAAGTGCCAAATAAAGATATAAGTCCCTATTTGTAGCTCTCATTTGTACCCACCAGGTGCTGGGTGGAGTGTAGATGCCATCATGTAGCTCATTCATGTGTACCCACTAAGTGCCAGGCATGGGAGCATGGCCCTTCATGTAGCTCAGGCTTTAGTACCAAGTGCCAGGCATGGTACAGTTCTTTTCGTTTAGATCACTTATTTGTACCCATGAAGTGGGTCAATGTACTGGAAAAATTTATGCACAAAAAGGACATATACGCAGTCACTGAAATGTAGCTTTCTTTTTCAAATTAAACATCCTTATGTGAAGTAAGATGTTGTCTAACCCAGTTGTATTATGCTTCTTGGTTTGATCTGTTTTTAACTCATTGATTACGAATATGTAATTACTATAGACACTAGATAAAAGGGCCAGATATGATTAAAACAAAGCGATGATAGATGTGCAAGAAATTCTTGCACTTAATCAATATTCATTGATAGCTTTCATACTACATGTCAAGTCCAGTGCTATTCACTTGGTCTGGACTTATCCTGAATGAGTTTTCTGAGCACACATGGTATAAATCTTAGTGTGAGGAAGAAGGCCTTTATAAGCAAAGGTGGCATCAGGAAATTTTGCAAAAACAATAGGACTTAGGTATAAATATAAATATACAGAAAATGCTGGACTGCCTAATTCAATATGGCCTAACTCTGCATATGTGCAGAAGAAATGAAGAGTTTTTAAATAAATCCCTGTACAAGTTGTACTCACTTGGATTTAGATTATGATTTTCATTGATGATCTTACACCACTCTTGGTATATTAAAATGGTTTTGTGTATTATGAATTTTCATAAAGAAGCAGCTCAACATATTTTGCCAGTCATTTCTATAGCTACACTTAAATTCCCCAGGAGTGAGTTTATCTTGAAAAGTATTGTTTCCATCAGTTTTAGTCCATGCTAGATAATAGTCTTATGCAAACCAAATAAATTGCTTTCCCTTGTATCAGACAGATGCTTAGTTCACCTAGAGGCAAACCTCTAACTGATTTTTTTTAGTGAATAATTCTTAACTCATAAAGCTAAATTCTTTGCTTAATTTATTTTCTACATTAATTGTGTGTCACCATACGTGGTTTCAATTCTGTATCTTTCTCATATCCTACATGGAGAAGAGAAGGTGTTAATTATGGTAAATTGTTCCCTCCTACATTTTTCTAAGTCCATGGATATTTCATACAAAATTTTTCCCTCTTTATTTCCAGACAGCGGATATGTACTGGTTGTACGATATCAATGGAATACCTCATTCAGGCATGCCACCGATGAATGTAAAAGCCAAAATTGATGCTACTAATAAGATATATGACCACAACAAGCCAGTTCGTCGGCGCAATTTTATCCGTGAAAATGCTAAACTCTTAAGCACAGGGGTGTCTTCTACCATCAAAGGTGCTCCTTTGATGAAAAATAAATAAAAATTTTCCTAAAATATTTCTTGGTCTCA
>NW_012141969.1:4399104-4419950 GCF_000956105.1 Propithecus coquereli | reverse complement strand
AAAAAAAAATCCAACTTAATCTAATCTCTAAGTATGTCACATATCATTTCTGAGTTATGTATATTTTTTAAAAATGGGCTTTGGTTACAAATATTGGGATTGATTCACTTTTAAAGTGCAAGAGTACATTTGTCATAAAACTAAAACATAATTTCAATGACAACAATATTTCTAATACCGTGTTGTTATTAAAGCTAAATTTCTATTCTATCATAGATGTTGCTTATTAGTCTTTATTTTTTCATTGACAACTAAAAATTGTATATATTTATGGTATGCAACATGATGTTTTGAAATATGTATACATTGTAGAATGGCTAACCTGAGGTATTGAATACATTCATTACCTCACTTTTTTTTCTTTTTTGGTAAGAACACTTAAAATATGCTGTCTTAGCAATTTTCAAGTATATGATACATTGTTGTTAACTATAGTTACTATGTTGTACAAGTGATATCTTGAACTTAATTCATCTTACCTAAAATTTTCTACCCTTTGGCCAACATCTCCCAATCCTCCCTGTCTCTTTAGCCCCTGGAAATCAGCATTCTACTCTCTGCTTCCATAAGTTCATATTTTTTAGATTCCACATATAAGTGAGATCGTGCAGTATTTGTCTTTCTGTGCCTGATTTATTTCACATTACATAATGTCTTTCAGGTTCATATATGTTATCACAAATGGAAGGATCTCCTTTTTTAACATCGAGGCTGAATAGTATTCCATTGTGTATATATTTCAAATACCAGTGTTGCTATTACAGCTCAATTTCTCAAATAAATGCTGCTTATGAGTCTTTAAAAAGTTAATGATAAAATTAGGATATAAAACTGGATTTACCATTTCTTATACCTGCTACTTGGAATATTATATGCTATTTAGTAAGTAATTAATTTAAAAATCTATGTACATATGTGTATGTAGTCTATATGCTTCTATATTGCACTCTTTA
This sequence comes from Propithecus coquereli, assembly GCF_000956105.1. Lineage (NCBI taxonomy): Eukaryota > Metazoa > Chordata > Mammalia > Primates > Indriidae > Propithecus > Propithecus coquereli. Next base: position 4,418,997 of record NW_012141969.1, on the reverse strand, counting down.
AATAATTTAGATCTATCTCAAAATGATCCAGGAGAAAGTTCATTTTGTGTGTCTGATCCTTTTGAATGATTGCTTTTATTCACAGTTGGATCAATCAAAGTAAAGGAGAGTATGTTGCTTGGGACCTAAGCATAAAACAGAAATATAATAATAAATAGCCAATATGGGCCAGTTTTAAGACATTTTGATTCAAAATGACCGACTCTGCTGCAAAACATTTATGTACTCTTAAGCAAATCACCTAACCCTTTTCTTGTGTGCAAAATGAAGGAACTGTTCTAGGACAGGAGTTGGCCAACTATGGCCTGTGTGACAAATCTCACCTGTCACCTATTTTTATATAGCCCACTAGCTAGGGATAATTTTTACATTTTTAAATGATTGAAAAAATCAAGAGAAGAATATTGTGTGTCAAAAGAAAGTTACATGAAATTTAAATTTCATTCCCTATAAATATTTATTGGAACATGGCACAATCATTTCTTTATATATTGTATATGACTGCTTTTATGCTACAACAGCAAAGTTGAGTAGATAGAAACCACTTAGCTGCCTACCTTAAACTATTTATTCTCTGTCTCTTTACAGAAAAAGTTTAGCAACCTCTGTATTAGGTCAAGAATGGCCTTTAGGAACCACTGAGAATCTATTAATTGTAATTGCTTTACATGGTGTTAAGCAGAATTCTGGGAATACATCTATGGGATTAATTAATATTGTCTGCAGCAATTGAGGGAGAGGGGAGTGGAGGTCCATTTACCCTGGATTTGCCATCCCTGGAAAGGACAAGAGCTAAAATTTCATGAATTTCCAGAAGTTTTTCTCATATTTAGACCCCCTAAAGATTATTTCTTTGAGTATGGATTAATAGATCATTTGTCCTTTCCTCTGCTGTATTGTGCATTGGGAGGGTTGGGGGTGGTCAGTCTCTGAAAATATTTTTCATGAAGCCTTCATAAAACCTTTCAAATCCCTTAAGAAACTAAAATCATCTTTGCCATGAATATACGTAGAGATCTAATTGCTTTTATATTTTGGTATTTATGGAAACGGATAATATTTAAATAATATTAAGTTTTTATATTGAGTCTTCTGAGAATCGTGATTGCTGTCCTAACTGACATGCTCCAATAATTTCAATTAAAGTGCCTAGAAGGGAATGTATTTGGATTTGATGTAGAGAAGGAAGTGAAGATGAGATACTGGGAGACATGCTATTAACTATTTAATTTTGTGACTATTTCAAAAATACTTAAAATTGTAATGCTAAATTGTCATGTTTTAAATCTTATCCTGTATGTTATCTTCTAAGGAAGAAGTGTCCTTAATTTGAAATTTCAGTGCAAATTATTATTTATGCAAAGGAAAGTGGGGTGGGGACAACTCAAGTAGACAAAACTGAATAGTGAATAAAAGTCTAAGACTCATGAGAGAATATATTTTGCTCATATATGCTTTAGCATCACAAGGAGAACTCAAGGAGGTGCCCTGCCCATTTCCCCATGGCAGCCACTTTTGCCAGGCAGAGCAAATGCTTTCTGCTGCAAGCACATGTGACTCTTTGCCTCTGGACTTTCTCTGGCCATAGGAGCATGCTCGACCTAAAAGGGCAGAGTCCAGCTGGAAATGCCAGGCAGTTAGTGCCCCTGGGAGCAGCACTTAATCAAAAATGGATGAATAATAGACAAATGGAAATTAATAATATTCCTGCATCCTTACGCTTAGGGCGGGATGACTCTGGGGTGTTTTCTCTATGTTCTACCCAAAGTCATTATCAGGATTGAGCTTCTGTCGCCTGCAGTGGTAACTTTCTCAATAGTTGATCCTAGATTAGCTTTCTTCCCTTCCCCATTTCTTTATGGTGTCTCCTACAGTCATCTCCCAAATAAACTATCTACATTAAAAGTTTTTCTCAAGGTTTGATATGGAAGATAACCTAAGGTACTCCTGAACCTTGACTTTCAAAAACAATATAAGCAACTCTCTTTCCTACAAAAGCAATAGACATGATGGGCTCTGGATCAATGATTTGAGTTGATTTACAGTAGCCCTCACACTCATTCATTATATTGCATTCCTAGATCTCCAAGCGTTTGCCTTGTGCATAAACACTTAGCAGCAACTGAATCAAGAAAGGAACAGAAATAGTTAATAAAAATTAAAACTTGATAAATATGAGCCACTATAATCAAAGTGGTAAAGGTATACATAATCCAAAAAAAATGAGAAGATCATAAATTTTCGTGGTGTAAGGGACTATAATTATTGTTTTCAGGACGTTTGAACCAGTGTCTACTTGTACTTTCTGCACATTTCCCCAACACAACCTAGAATACTCAAAATTATCATTCTATTCCTTTTTTAGCTGCACTCAGAGATGCTCAATACATGTTTGCTAATGTTGATGATGGTATTTTTCCAGTGAAAGACATGTTAAAATTAAGGGCTTATCCAACATTTCCCAAATTCCCAATATCTATCACCTCTATTTATTAAACGCTACAAGTTTCACTGCTGCAGTATCATATCAAATAAGACAACCAAGAAATGTCATTAAATGATTTAAGGTTGTCACGGGGCCTTTGTGACACCTTGTGACATATTTTCAGAGACTTCCTACATAACATGAATATAAAATGATACATAGAATATCTGAATTGAAAGCATCTTTGAATATCATATTCTAAATCTGTAATTTATCACAGAAATTTGCAAATTTTATTTATTCTTTTTATTTGGTAGAAAACTTCTATCAAAGAAAATTGTATATGAAACCCAGTAACAAACAGAGTTAGTTGTGAAATTAAATCTATCCAAAAGACATCATTATATCAAAATGATACCTGCATTCATAATGTTTATCACAGCAAAATTCAGAATTGCAAATTATGGAATCAACCTACATGTTCATCAACAGATGATTGGATAAAGAAAATGTGATATATGTATATGTGTATATATATATATATACACACACACACACACACACACATCATGGACTACTACTCAGCCATAAAAAAGAATAAAATCATGTCTTTTGCAGCAACATGGATGGAACTTGGGGCCATTATCTGAAGTGCAATAACTCAAACAGAAAGTTAAATACCACATGTTCTCACTTACAAGTGAGAGCTAAATAATGTGTACACATGGACATAGAGAATGAAATAATAGACATTGGAGACTCAGAAGGGTGAGAGGGTGGGAGGGGGTGTGTGATGAAAAATAACTTATGAGCACAATGTACACAATTTGGGTGATTGTTACACTAAAAGCCCAGACTTCACCTCTACACACTATATCCATGCAGCAAAACTGCACTTGTACCCTCTAAATATATAAAAATTAAAAAAAGAAAAAAATGGTTTTTAAAAAATTATAGATACCCACTCATGAGCCTCTCCTTTAATCCAACTTGATTCTTGAGACACTTGATGGAACCATGCCCTCCACAATTTTAAAGCCACAGACTTAATAAGTGATCTGCAGATTTTCCATTTTCCTCTTCTGATTAGTTTTTGCCAAATCCTATTGATTTATCTTCTATAGAGTTATGTTTAAACATCTTCTTTTTCTAGGCCTATCGTACCTGCCCTGTTCAGACACAGTATGTCTAGATTACTATTGCCTGTCACCCTCCAATACAGACAAAGGTTTTTTTTCCCCCATATCGGTCATATTCACAAGCTTCTCAGTTTGATTTCTCATTGCTTAGAGAGTAGATCATCTTCCTCAGCTGGAAATTCAAAGCATTTCACAATCTACTCCCCTTCAATTAACCATCTTATCTCCATGCTGTTACTCCTTCATCTGCCTCAAAACCAAAACTAGACCTTAGGTCCCACTGAAGCTCTTGCCCAGTACCTTGCTTGTGCAGTTTTGTCTGTCTAAAATACACTTCTTTCTCACACCTGCCCAACAAAATACCTTCCATCTTTCAAAACTCCATTCAAATTCTTCTTCCAACAGAAAGTTTTATAGATGTCAGATGATTTCTATCCAGAATCATTTTTTTCTAATTCTTTCCATCTGCGTTTTATACTATTTTAGTTCTTGTCACACTATGCCTCATCAACTGAGGATAAATATTTCCCTCACTTGATTTCTGAGCTCTTAGAGGAGAGGGATTTTATATTAATCATCTTTGCATCCACCACATTACCTAGCGTTGTTCCTTTTACATAGCTTTCATTACATGTCTTTTTATATGAAGTGAATTTAGCATATTCATCATGCTAAACTAGTAGCAGAGGCAGTAGTGGAAACTGTCTCCCTATTACTAGCTCAGTGTTCTTTCTACCTACCACACTTTTGGGAAACAGCAAAAGCAGTTTCTAGAGCACTACCACATATTTAAATATTTTATGAAAAGCACCACTCATAAACAGCTAAAGTATGCTTGCGAAAATGCCCACCTGGTTTGTTTCTTTGACATGCTCAGCTGGGTTACAACCACAGGATGAAATGATCCCATAGTTCTGCCTCAATGGCTCTAGCAATTCTCTCAGAATGACCACCTCCATCCAACTCAGGCACTTCCATACTCACACTTGCATAGAGTTCAAAAGGACAATCTTGTCTGGATTTTCTGATGCCTTTGTTGCTGTCAGGTACCTCCCATTCTGCCCACTGACTGGCTACTTCAGATTGACACCTTGATATTCCACTTGTTTTTTAATTTTTATTTCTCCTTCTGACATTACCCTCCATTTTCATTTTTCCTCCATATCACACTGTGGCCTACTCCCAGAACTCCCATGTTACTCCAGAAGAGATAACACATTAAGAAGAGGGAAGCATCCTAAATTTTTATCATACACAAGGATGATACCATTATTAGAGATCTAGTTAAGAATTATTGATGTATCAAAATCACTTATTAAGCCAAAAAGTAGAATAAATTAAAGACAAATAATCTGTTATAAACCATGTGAAAACCCATAGCAAAGTAGAAAATCTCCTGGAGATATAGCAAGAACATGGAAAATCATAGCACTATGCTGAACGTGGAAATAATCATTCTTGGAGGAAAATATTTCCAAGGATTGTGCAAAGTTTTGGCTGCTTTGTTATTCTTCAAAACCTGTGCACATTGATTTACTCAAAAAATTTTTGGCAATCGCATGTACCCAACATGACAGAAGGTGTATTGTGTTGGTTGGTGTATAGAGCCAATTGAAACAAAGTTCTGGCCCATGAGCTTGCAGTTTGCCATGCAAGTAGAAAATGATTATGTCTACTAATTTAAATGTATAATGTCTGTGCCCACACTTTTGTGATATTAACCAGTGCAAAGACCAACCCTCAAAGAGACTTTTAAATTCTCTCTTTCTGCAGTTAAATCATGACCAAATCTGGGCAAATCTCCCTCTTTTTGTACTATATCCAGTTCTTCTGCTTTTTACTTGATAAGACCCTGTGAATTTGTGTCTTAAGTGATCTTCCTAGCTCTCCCTTACCTGGAGACCAATAAATTCTGTTTACTTTTATGACCACTGGTAGTCTTTTCATGTTGATATGATACTAATGAGCCTTTCTATGCATACACTAGGAAGTGATTATTGAATAGGCAAGAGATGATCAATTTTCAGTAATATTGCCTTGACGAGAGCACAGGAAATTTAGGTAAGCTAATTGTTGGTGACGTACATGTTGTAATAGTGGTTATATTACATGTATACATAGGATTTGGGGGAGAATGAGATGAATAAATAGTCCTCACACTATTGCTACATTTTCAATGCATATATATATTTTTTACTTCTTTGCTCTTTTCTAAAGGTAACATGTATAGGTCATTCTTGAATCCCAGAGCAGTCAATTGGGTTGACTAATGTGTGGAAATTTGGCCAACTTCAAACTATTGCTTTTTGCTGATGATATGATCTTATATCTAGAAAACCCCACAGATTCTCCAAGAGACTCCCAGAATTGATAAATAAATTCAGCAAATTCTCAGGCTACAAAATCAACATGCACAAATCAGTAGCATTCCTATACACCAACAGCAACAGTCAAGCTAAGAATCAAACCAAAGACTCAATATCTCTCACGATAGCTACAAAGAAAATAAAATACCTAGAAATATATTTAACCAAGGAGGTGAAAGATCTCTACAAAGAGAATTATGAATCACTGAGGAAGGAAATTGCAGATGATGTAAAATGAAAAAACATATCATGCTCATGGATCGGCAGAATCAACATTGTTAAAATGTCCATACTGTCCAAAGTAATTTACATATGTAATGCAACCCCCATCAAAATACCAATGTCATTTTTCACAGATCTAGAAAAAATTATTCTACACTTTGTTTGGAATCAGAAAATAGCCTGAATAGCGAAAGCATCCTTAAGCAAAAAGTTCAATGTTATTATTGATAGGTAAGAACTTACTCCTGCTATTTTGTTAATTATTTTGTGGTTATTTTGTAGATTCTTTGTTTCTTTCATTATGTCCTGTTGTTTGCCTCTGTGGTTTGATGGTTTTCTATGGTGCTGAACTTTATTTCCCCTCTCTTTCTTATTTGTGTATCTGCTATAATTTCTTTCTTCATTGTTGTCATCAAACTAACATAAAATCTTGCAGTAATAATAGACTGTTTAATGTTGACAACAACTTAACCTGGGCTGCATAAAAATGTTCTTGATTTTTCCCATGCCCCACAATTTATATTTCTCTTGCCTTAATTTACATCTTTATCTATTGTATGTTCCTTAGCTACAAATTATAGCAGTTGTTGTTTTTGACTATTTTTATTTTAAATCTTCCAAATACAGAATTGAAAAATTTACAGAGCACCATTACAGCACTGGAGTTGTCTGAGTTTGATTATGAATTTACCTCTACTGGTGAGTTTTAGACTTTCATGTGTTTTTATTAGTAATTTATTATCCTTTCATTTCCGGTTGTAGTATTCCCTTAAGCATTTCCTGTAAGGCTCGTCTAGTGATGATGAATTCCCTTAGCTTTTGCTTATCTGAGCACATCTTTACTTCTTCATTTCTGAAAGATAGCTTTGCTGAATATAGTATTCTTTTTTCTTTTCTTAAAAAAATTTATATTAAATAGACGTTATTTGTTTTATTTTTTATTTTTTATTTCTTGAGACAGAGTCTCACTCCATTGCCCTGAATAGAGTGCCATGGCATCACCCTAGCTCACAGCAACCTCAAACTCCTGGGCTGAAGTGATCCTCCTGCCTCAGCCTCCCAAGTAGCTGGGACTACAGGTGTATGACACCATGACTGGCTAATTTTTCTATTTTTAGTAGAGACGGGGGTCTCACTTTTGCTCAGGCTGGTCTCAAACTCCTGAGCTCAAGCAATCCTCCTGCCTCGGCCTCCCAGAGTGCTAGGATTACAGGCATGAGCCAATGCGCCCAGTCCTGAATATAGTATTCTTGACAGACAGGGATTTTTTTTCTTTCAGCATTTTGAATATATCATCCCATTCTCTTCTGACTTGCAAGGTTTCTCCTGACAAATCTGTTGATAGTCTAATGAGAATTTCCTTAAATGTTATTTAACACTTTTCTCTTGCAGTTTTTAGAATTCCCTCTTTGTCTTTGACTTTTGAAAATTTGATTATAATCTCCCTTGAAGATGATCTTTTTAGATTAAATATAGTTGTGGACTTATGAACTTTCTGGATATGGATGTCCATATCTCTTCCAAGACTTGGGAAGTTTTCAGCTATTATTTTGTGAAACAGATTTGCTCTTCCTTTTTCCAACTCTTTTCCATCTTGCATTCCTATAATGCAAATAATTGTTCATGTAGTAGTGACCCATGAGTCCTGTAGGCTTTCTTCATTTTTTAATTCTTCCTCTTTTTCCTTCCCTTTGACTGGGTTATTTCATAAGACCTGTTTTCAAGATCAGAACTTTTTTTTATGCTTGATTTATTCTTTTATTGAAGTGTCCAAATGTATTTTTTATTTCATTCATTGAATTCTTTAGCTCTAAGATTTCTGTTTGGTTCTTTTTTATGGTGTGTTTCTCTTTGTTGAATTTTCCATTTACATAATGAATTGTTTTCCTGATTTCACTGAATTGCATGTATTCTCTTGCATCTTACTGAGTTTCCTTTAGATTGTTATTCTGAATTACTTTCCAAGCTTTTTGTAAATATTCTTTTCTTTGCAGTCTGTTATTGGAGACCTGTTGTGTTCCTTTGAAGGTATCATATTTCCTTACATTTTTATGTTTCTTGTGTTCCTGCATTGATATCTACACATCTAGTGGACCAGTTGCTTTTTCCAATTTTATAGAGTGGCTTTCACAGGAAAGGATTTTTTCATGTAGATAGGCCTTAGGGTGCCATTTATTATGGTACACTGGCTTTGGTTCCAAGAAGTTTCTTCTGCTGCAATCCTCCTCCATGATGTCTGAGATTGTCTCAAACTGTAGGAGTTTGTGATGGTGATGGCATGGTTTTGCTGGGGACAGAGGCCCCATGCTGGTTGTCAGGTTGGGTAGGTGAGGGCACAACATGCTGATGGTATATATAGCAGGGTCTCCAGTGGGGCAGGGCCATTGCCAATGTGGTTGTGGCAGGCCCAATGACTGAGTGATTGTCTATCTGAGGCAGTGGAGCTGCCACTAGTCTGGCTTTTGGGCTCAGTGCAGATGAGCTGGGCCAGGCAGTGTAGCAGATGGATTAAGGAGATGAGATCACCACTGACCTGGATGTCAATACAGAGGCAGGCATGCACAACCAGCTGGCTTTGCAGTGGTCTCTTTGGGGACACAGGACCCCTTTCAAATCACCTATTAGGCTGAGCAGAGGTGAGCATAGGCTTGGCAGGCTGGGAAGCTCTGTTTGTATTCTCTCCAGGGAGGTAGAGTCAACATTGGACTGGTTTTTTGGCTGGCTGTGGGCACAGCTGGCTGACAAACTGTGCTGTGGTCTCTTTGGGGAGGTGAGTCCATTGCTGGATTAGATTTTGGGTTGGATGCATGCATGCATACAAAGGCTTGGCAGGCTGGCCAGCAAGATGGCGCAGATGTCTGTAGGGATGGCAGATGGCTGGCTGCTCAGTAGTTTCCCTGTTGTGCAGATATGTCTGTTTCCTAGGGTGGGGTAAGGTGCCAGATAGGTTCAAATTCTGGGGTCTTTTTCATTTCACTGGGCCTAGACTCTGAGCATCCAGAGTAGTAGTACTGCAGGCACTGGTGTTAATTTGGTAAAATGACAGCAGAGCCTCAGGGATGGAGAAAGTCAGTGACTACTGGCTCTTAAGGCAGGATGTACTCTAGTAGTGGGTCTGGTTTCAAGATGGTGCAATGCTGTAGAAGCTTAGGTGATGGGGGTATAGAGTATAAGGGGAGGGCCTCCTACTCAGGTCACATAGCTTTGTGAACTCCTGGAAACTGTCCAAACTCGATCTGGGGTCTGTGAGGATTCAAAGACTCTCCTGTAACAAGAACTGTCAGTGTTTGTAGTGGCCATGGTACCTCTGGGAGTCTATAGATTATTTTTCCCCATAAAAAGAAGTCCACCTTTACTCTAAGCTGATCCCAGCAAGGGAGACAGTGTAGCAGAGACAGGATGCCTCACTCCCCACTCTATGTTGCTATCCTGGACTTCCATGCTTCAGAGGGATTTTGCTGGTCTCCTGGTGCTCTAAGGCATATTTCCTCAGTCACTCAGTCAAAATATTATAGTTGATTCATTGTTTTGGTCCCTTGTTATGGGGGTAATGAATGCCAGGCAACTCTAGTTGGCCATCTTGTTGATGTTCTCCAGTGTTTGGTGTTCTAAGTATTAATAACACAAAATGGACTAAGACAGAAAATTAATACCTAGAAGTGGGGATGTTGCTATAACAAACAACTAAAAATGTGGAAGCAGCTTGGAACTAGGTGATGGGTAGAGGCTGGAAGAATTTGGAGGAGCACGCTAGAAAAAGCCTAGATTGATATGAATGGAGCATGAAGGGTCATTCTCGTGTGGGCTTAGAAGACAAGACTGTAAGGAAAGTCTGGGATGTCTAAGAGATTACTTAATTTGTCATGATCAGAATTTTGATAGAAATATATAGTAAAAGTCATTCCGATGAAGTCTCATATGGAAATGAGAAACAAGCTATTGGAAACTTGAGTAAAGGCTGTCCTTCGTATAAAGTTGCAAAGAATATGGCTGAATTGTGTCCACACCTGAAGGCTTTATAGAAGGTGTAATTTAAGAGCAATGAACTGTCATATCTGGCGGATGAAATTTCTAAGCAAAATATTGAAGGAGTTGCATGGCTGGCTGCTTTTAACCACTTAGAGTAAGATGTGAGCAAAGAGAAATTAAAGATGGAATTTATAAATAAAAAGGAAGCAGAACAGAACAAATTGAAAAATTCACAGCCTGGCCATGTAAAGAGTGAAAAGGAGTCTTTAGGAGAGCAAATCAAGAATGTGACCACCAGACCATTTGTTAAAAAGATTATTATGCATAAAAAGGAGCCAGGTGCTATTCATCAAAATAATTGGATGACCCTGAAGGCATTTCAGAGATCTTCAAGGCAAGCTAGGATCTTCAGGGCATGGTTTCCAGAGAGGCACCAGCAGGACCTCAGCATTTATTGCCCTGTGCCATCTCAAGTCTCTGCTCCCTGAATTTCAGAGCAGTGCCCCTTGATGTCACTAGTCTTGGCTAAAGTAGGCCCAGGTGCAGCTTGTTCTGCTGCTCCAGAGGACACAAAGGGTAAGCCTTGATGTCATCCATGTGGTGCAGACTCTGCATACATGCTGAGTGTACAAGCTGGGAAAACATGGTGCCCTCCACCTAGATTTCAAAGAATGTTGCAGGCAATCTGGGAGCCCAGGCAGAGACTTGTTGCAGGGGCAGAGCCAGCACAGAAATTCCCTACTAGTGCAACATTGAGGGGAAATATAGAGTCAGATCAGCCACAGAAAGCCCACAACTGCAGCAATACTTAGTGGAGCTGAGGGAGCAAGGCCACACCAGAGATCCCAGAACTATAGGGCCACTATAATCTAACTCTAGCCTGGGAAAGGTGCAGGTATGAGACTGAAACTCATGAGAACTGCAGGGTGGACTGAGCCCAGCAAACTAATGTTTGACGAAAGCCTTGGGGACCCAACCTTTGCCCCACTGTGCCCAAGATATGGAATATGAAGTCAAAGGATATTATTCTTCAGCTTTAAGACTTAGTGTTGTTTTCCCTGTGGGGTTTTGGACTTTAGTTTTCCTTTTCTTTTTGCCTGTTTCTTTCATTTGGAATGGGAATGTCTATCCTATGTCTATTATACCATTGTATTCGGAAGCATGTAACTTGTTAATTTTACAGACTCACAGCTGGAGAAGAATTTGCCTCAGGAGGAATCATGCCTTGAGTCTCACCCATATCTTACTTAGATGAGACTTTGGATTTTGGTCTTTTGAACTGCTACTGGAACAAGTCAAGGCTTTTGGTACTATTGGGATGGAATGAATGTATTTGGACTTGTGAGAAGAATACAAATTTTAATGGCCAGGGGCAGAATACTATGATTTGATTGTGTCCTTCATAATCCATATGCTGTAAACTTAATCCCCAATGCAAGAGTGTTGAGAAGTGGGACCTTTAAGAGGTGATTAGGTCCCGAGGGCTCTATCATCATGAATGGATTAATGCCATTATCACAGGAGTGGGTTGGTTATTCTGGGAGTAGGCTCCTGAAAAAAAGATGAGTTGAGCCTCCTTCCTCTTTCTCTTTCCTGTACTCTCTTGACCTTCCACCTTCTACCATGGGATGATGCAACAAGAAAGCTCTCACTAGATGTTACCCATCAACTTTGACCTTCCCAACTTCCAGAACTATATGAAAAATCTCTATTTATGAATTACACAGTCTGTGGTATTGTGTTATAGCAAAACAAAATGGACTAAGACAGGGGAGATTGTAAGAAATCTGAGGGAACTTTTGAGCTGTACCCAACCTCCCAGTAAACACAATACTGAAATTTACTTGCAGGAAGGAAAAAACATGGCATTCATTTATGGTCTTTCTTTTAACCAAAGTGAATATTATCAGGGTTTGTTTATGACAAATTCTTTTATTCTTTTTATTTCTAAAAGTGTCTTTATTGTGGCCTTAATTTCAAATGACACTTTTGTTGAGTATAGAATTCTGTGTTCATAATTATTTTTCCTCTCAGAACTTTGAAGCTATTACCCCATTTTCTATGGCTTTTCTTGTCGATAGTGAGAAATCTGATGCACGTCAAATTATAAACTTTTAGGTAAATCAACCTTTTTCGCTTTTAAAATTTTTTCTTTTATTCTTGATATCCTGAAATTTCTCTATTATGTATTCAGCAATAGATGTAATTATGTAGTTATTACTATTATTATGATTGGTACTCAAAGTGCACTATCAGTTGAATACTTGCATCCTTCTTTAATATCAGAAAATTTTCAGTTAATATTTTATTAAATATTTCTTCCCTGCCATTGCCTGCTTCTCAATATTCTGAAACAGAGATCCCAAACGATTAGTGCCTGAAGTTTAAGTGTAAACAATTTCAATGAATCTTGTGGGAATATTAATTGCTTGTCAACATATTTTCCATTTTTTATCTCTTTGCTGTGTGATAAGTGAAGCATTCAGTGTTATCTTCCAAGTCAATAATAATCTATTCAACAGTGTTCTGTTTATAATTTATTCTATCTATTAATTTTATTTTCTGTTTACCCAGGGCCTGGTCACTCTTTGATATGTTAAAGCCCAAAGTTCCTGAGCTGTGGAGCTGAGAACCTGATCTTCTACCTAGAGGCCTTCCTGGTCTTTAATAGGAGGTTCTAAAGCCCTTGCCTTCCCATCCCACACCCATCCCACAGCAGGATTAAGTGGGAAATGGTCACTCCTTCCTGGGGCTGAAATAGTCAGCAGCCATCTCTTCCCTGAGAAGTGGGTTAGTATTACCCCTCCTCCAGAGGGAATGCAATGTTCTTTTATTCTATTCTTGAAACATGCCCAAGTCAATGCAGCAAGCAAGAGATGGAGTTGAACCTTGAATTGATTCAGGGCCACAATTCAAGTTTTATTACATCCCACTGGAAGGTTTTTGAAACATTGCTGTTGTGCTCATCAAGATCAGGGAATACATAAATATTTTTAATACATAAACTGCTGTGAATTGAGGTTATCCAAAATACATGACTAATATCAGGATTTGTGCTCTGGCAGTATATTCAAAGCAAAAAAATACTAGAAAAAGGAAGATTTTCTATCTTAAAGGATTACCTTGTGTGCTCCTGAAATGGCTTGTAAAAATAGAATGCATGGCCTTTATTTTTAAATTTCAAATATTTGCAAAACATGTTGGGGAATAAAAGTAGGAGATTAAGGATTTGAGAATTGACAAATGCTACTGTCCTAGAAGTCCATAATACATTATGACAGAGAAAATGGTGTGAAAAAGGGTAAAAATGTTTTCTGTCTCTTCAAAACCCCCTTACCGTTTTTTATGGGTTTTATTTTTTAATGTTTAGTTTTTTTATTTTAGAGTATTAGGGGGTGCTACCATTTTGGTTACATAAATTGGTTGTGTACAGTTTGAGTCAAAATTATAAGTGTGCCCATCACCCAGATAGTGTGCATTGTACCCATTAGGTGTGGATTTACACATCGCCTTCTCCCCTTCTCACCTGTTTGATTTCCAATTGTCAGGTTTTAGTCTGAAATGTTGGTTCTTGGTGTGCCCAGATTGGGACCTCCCTAGTGGCTCAGATATCACCATGGAACCACTTTGATTGGACAGTTGGGAGTTGCATTACTACACATGCAGATTGTTCTAGGTAAATTTCTGGACTCTATGTTACTTATGCTGCTTGGCTCATGGGCTAGAGAGTCCTCTGCATTCTTTTGCAGCTGGCATGCAAAATTATGATTGGCCAATTCGTAGGGTATTCCCTCCTCCCCCCAGGTATAGCAGTTGCTCAGGAGCAGTTTAGGGTGGGGTAGGACCAAGATGGAGGCCTGGGGCGCACACTTGTCCTTCTTCCCAGGTGGGGCAATTGCCCCAAGGCAACAGCACCCACTTTTGTCCGTAGGAGACCTGGAATCCCTCCCTATCTACGGAACACAATGAGTTTTATTTTTAGATGTGCACGTAAGTGTTGGTCTATTGGTTCCAACTATTTCATTATCTTTATCATCATTATTCATTTATTGTCATTTCAGATTTTCATCTTTCCAAACATGTTGGTGTACAAACCGCTGTGGGGCCCTGGCTATTCACCATCTTTTCAGAAGTGTTAGGTGTCAACCTGAAATAATCAAAAAAGTCAGAATGTAGTTTAAAGAGAATTTATTCAAGTGCAAAGGTTGAAGACTACAGCCAGGGACATACTTCCAAGTTGCCTTGGGGAGTCCTCCAGAGAACAACAGAGAGGCTCAAGTTTTTAAGGAAAAAAAGGAGGAATCAGGAGAGGGGCAAATGCATAAGTTGTTCTTCAGGAATTCGCATTGCTTTACAGAAATAACACTGGTTAGTGAATGGCTGTACATTGTTAAACTATAGGGTGTATGGAATTTTATGACTACTTGATGTTAGTTAGAGATGGCACAGCAACTGGCTTCAAGAGGTAATTATTTAGCTCAAGGGGGAGTGAAATGTGACTGCTATTATAATTTAAATGCCTTTCCAGGCCTGATAATTTAAAAGGGCTTGCATTCCTCAGATAACAGGCTTTTTTTTTTTTTCTCATAGGAATGCCTGACACCTCTTTTTTCTACTTCTTAGGTAAAACCTGGCTATTTGCAGATTTCTGAAAATCTGTATTTGAAACATTTCTTTTTTCCGTAAAAATCAGCGAAGGAAAATTATAATCAATTCCTTTTTTGGCTAATCTCTTCCTGAGTAATTTTTCTTTCTTTTTAAATCATTCCTCATCTGTAGTTTTTCTAGAAAGGTGCAATTCTGATTATATCATTTCACTGGATATGGCTTCTTAAAATGGAACATTCCACTCTCTAAAAAATTCTTCCTGTACTTTTTCAAGTGGTATAAAATGACACTTAATGGAATCTTTCACCAAAAAGGTAGCCACTGTTTTGGCAACTGTCTTAGAACATCATCAGACTAAAACTCCACAAAGTCATAGTCGTTGTCATTTCCAGTCTTTTTACTCTGGAGAGCTTAAACCTTCTAACAATATCAAACTTGGAGAAATATGCTCAGATCTGGGTTTCGTAAAGTGCTGGAGGCATGTGACCCACATAGACTAGGAGCAAGTTTTTCTCCACCTATCACCAGGCTGACAAAGACTCCTTTGACCAAAACGTTAGCCAGGCTCCTCTGAGCCCTCTGCTTAACTAGGCCCGACCTTGGACTTCCCTCTCTGTCCTTGCATTAGTAGAATCCAGTTTAAGGAAGAATTCTGCTAAATCAGTATAGTGAAAATCCCCCACCCTTGGTATCTGGCCACCCTCCATATCTTATCACCTGGGCCTGCCTTCAGCAATAATCCTATCTAGTCTCTTTAGCCAGAAACCCTTATCCTTGATGTTTCCTCTTAGTGATTTTTCACCCACTGACCCCAGCTTGCTCCTGGATTATAAATCCCCAGTTGCCCTTGCTGGAATCAGAGTTGAGGCCAATCTCTCTGCAAGACCACGTTGTAACAGTCCCTATACCCATCACCATCATCTCATTAAATAAAGTCTGCCTTGCCATCTTTAAAAAAAATTATTTTCTATTTTGATGATATTTTTATTTCTGATATATTTCAATTAGATTATTTTTATGTTCACCTTTTGCATATATAACTTTTTATTTAATTTTCTTGCCCATTTCTGAATGTTATTTTTTTATCTCTTTGAGTATCACAACCATACTTATTATAAAACCTTTGTCAAATTATTTTATAAAATTAAGATGGTCAGAAGATGCTTCTTCCTGTTCTGATGTTTATTTTATTGGTTGTATTCTTTTGCTTTTTAAAATTAATTTATTTTTTAATTGACAAAAAATTGTATGTATTTATCCTATAAAATATGTTGTTTGGAAATATGTGTACACTGTGTAATGGCTAAATTGAGTTAACTAACATATACATTACCTCGCATACTTATTTTTTGTGATGAGAACACTTAAAATGTTGGTTGTATTTCTTAGCTTTAGATTTCTTCACGTATTTTAGAATTATGGATCACAGGCTTATTTAAGGAGAACGTTTGTTTTTTGCTTTGCATTGTTTTATCTTTCTTTAATTCTCTTGGCTCCTTCTTCCTACCAAGAAATTATGAGGCTATTTTATAATCAAGACTCAGGCCTCCTCCTTGGTAGGGATGTGAAGGATTCACAAGACTGGTTAGTGAGCCTCTGGCAGCCCTGTCCTGAGGCTATGTCAGTATCCTCAGGCTTACATTGCCTGGCAGCTCCATATAAATTGTGCCTTGGGCAGCAGTTGTCAGTATTTCTTCACCCAATTTTTGTGAATCATAGCTCCTGGACTTAAGCAGTGAGGCCAACTCCAAAGAAGACTTCTAGTCCTTCTTACCCCATAGGAGGTGAAGTCACAACTTCCACTGCCTACTTTGGAATATGATCTTTCATTTCAGCTGTGTGTTAACCACTTCAGCTTTCTATTTTGTCTCTGGTCTATGAATATGTTTATTTTGTCTAAGTCTCTTTGATTCTTTATTTTTATATTGTATCTATTTTTGCTAAATGTGTAGAGCAGAAGGGAGTACATCAAAGAAGAAACATAGTATGCCATATTTACTAGTGTCTCTAGAGTAATTTTTAACTACACATTCAATTAGTGATTTGTCAATGTAATTCATAAAGGAAATCCAACCACTTTCAAGTGGAAGTGGCTATGGAGTTTCCAGAGATTTAAGCATGTATATTATAGTCAGTTACTAAAATTCATTTTGTTCTGTTACAGGAGGTGCTTAGTATTTTAAGAGTTATGTAAAACTTTGCAATTCAATTGACTAGTTAATGATATTGGAACTGACTCCTCCTCATTAGCTAACACTGAAAAGAGACTTGGTGTCTACATTTTAGGAGTGTTTAAGTAATTTTTATGCCCTTTTCTGACAGAATGAACAAATTCATACTGAATATAAGAATGTTGGATCTTTATATCTTTGCTTATACATTAATATGTACCTGAGTGAAAGTCTGAAGTACTCTGTTTTTAAGCCTGAAAATGTTGTGCTTTCTAAAGCTTTAAAGTCTTATTTAAAAAAAAATACATCTACAAGGAAACAATTATTTTCTCTTATAATAAGCATTTCATTAATCCAAAGTGAGACATTAGCTAATGATTTAATTTGTGAGGAAATCTGTATCCTCATACATAGACAGATTAGCATTTCTTTAAGCAAACTAAGATAGTTGTATGGATTAATTCACTCCCTTGGACCTCAGCTGAGAAATGTCTCTAGTATGTTTCAAGTCACTGACCAGAGATGGTGAATCCTATGTCTCCAGGCATCCAGCAGGGCCCTTCTTCTTTTATGTTCCCACCTGCTAAGATTCCAAAAGGATGAGCCTTACTCGGCTTGTCTCCTAACGATCTTGCTCCATG
The DNA here is from genome assembly GCF_000956105.1 of Propithecus coquereli. Taxonomy (NCBI): domain Eukaryota; kingdom Metazoa; phylum Chordata; class Mammalia; order Primates; family Indriidae; genus Propithecus; species Propithecus coquereli. Next base: position 4,401,456 of record NW_012141969.1, on the reverse strand, counting down.
ATCTGGCTGAAGATTTTGACTCCTATTCTATAAGAAGTCTCTCTTGTTCTGCACAGATCAGATCTTTCTTGAGTGTTCAAGCCATATTTACTTTCTGCACCCTGACTTGGATGGGTTCACTTTAGACCTGAAGCTTTCTCACGCTTCTGCTTATCTTTCCTATCTTTGTCAATTACTGGCCTCTCCTGTTCTCCTCCATCATGCCAGCCCTGAATGCAGGCCGTTTGGCAATTTATGTCCTTTGGCCCTATCTTACATTGCATTCTCAAAGAAGAAAACCCTTAGATGGGAATTTGAGGTCAGGTAGTTTATTTGAGCGTTGACCAAAAGGGAAGTTAGAAAGTGAAATGAAGAAGGGGAGGAAGCCAAAAAAAAAAAAAAAAAGAATATGGTAATAGAAGATTATTGCTATGGGCATCTGGGGCTCATTCTGCTGGGGAACTCTGGAATCCAAGATAAAACATGCCCCTGAGTTATCCCTCTCCTTCCCCAGGGGAAAGTTTGATCCAGTATTTATCTCTAATTCCCATTCATTATTACTAAAGGCTGTTTCCCAAAAGCATTAACTTTCTTAGGGCATTAACTAACACTTGAGTAAAAGAAAGCCCTTAGGCAGAAATTTCCAGTAGGCCAAGTTGTCAGGTACTGGACAGTGAATGTTGAGAGAATATGGAAGTGATGCTAATAGAAGCTGACAAAAGACTCTCATTTTCTAATACTGATAAAGGAACTATTGACATCTATGTAACAGAGAGAGAAGGCCATCCATTCCCACTCCATGTATTAGCTATACAGCACTGGCATTTGTAAGACACCAAGAAAGAGTTCATCCAAAGTTTTCTGCTTCATTCGTGCTTATAACTTTCTCTTGCCAATGTGTTTATTTTGTGCATCATATCTTTCAAAAAGGCAAGCATCAATGGACTCATCCTACATATCCACGTTTATTCTCCCACAGGACTCAACAGTTAATTAGATAAAAGTCATGGCATTGACCTGGGAAAAACCATCAGATTCTCTTTTTAAGAATTTGGCATTGGGACTGGAGAAGCTATTTGGTCTCAACTATTCAGTTAGGTAAATTTGGGGCTGAAAGGTCACAATGAATGCATTAAGGAAAACATAAATAAAGCATAACTTCAGAATGAGAAATAAGGCAAACGTACATAGACACACTGGCGATGTTTGTTTTCGGATGACATTCCAGTGGCTTGTTCATATCCCAAAGGAGGTCAATCTGTATTGCTTATCCTTGGGTTTCATGGATTATACATGGATTTTACTAAGTTTCTCTTTCCTACTTAAATTTTCAGTATTAATTCTTTATTCTGAATGAGCTTACCTTATGGATTTCCCTCTGGACCTGTTTAAAAGGGATGCACAAGAATACTGGTATATGGATCAGGGATATACGCGGTTGACCACCTCCATGTTTTACCAAGCTCAGACCAAGTTGAGGGGAAGGAGATAAAGTATATAACAGACACAGAAATAAACAAATACTATGGGGTACTTTATATATCTGAGTCAAGTACATTTTCATTTTAACATTTTTTATTATGGTAAAATATACATAATGTAAAATTTATGCTTGAACCATTTTTAGTTGTACAGTTCAGTGGCATTAAGTACATTCACATTGCTGCACAAACCATCACCACTATCTCCTAAACTCTTTATGTCATTCCATATTTATGTCAATTCATAGCATAATCTGGGGTACTTTATATATCTGAGTCAAGTACATTTTCATTTTAACATTTTTTATTATGGTAAAATATACATAATGTAAAATTTATGCTTGAGCCATTTTTAGTTGTACAGTTCAGTGGCATTAAGTACATTCACATTGCTGCACAAACCATCACCACTATCTCCTAAACTCTTTTCATCTTTCTAAGCTGAAACTCTGTACGCATTAAACAGTAACTCCCTATGTCCCCTGCCACAGCTTCCGGCAAACACTATTTTATTTTCTGTCTCTATGAATTTGACTACTCTAGATACCACATATAAGTGGAAGTGTACAGTATTTATCCTTTTGTGACTGGCTTATTTCCCTTAGCATAATGCATTTAAGGTTCATCCATGTTGTAGTGTGTATCAGAATTTTCTTTCTTTTTAAAGCTGAAAAATATTCTAGTATGTGTGTGTGTGTGTGTGTGTGTGTGTGTGTACAGTTGTACAAAATAAAAAGAGAGATCCCATATACCCTTTACCCAGTTACCCCTAATGGTAATATCTTGAAAAACTATAGTACAATTTCACAAAAAGATATCAACATCGATATAGTCAAGATGCACAACTGTTCCATTACAAGAATTCTTTAATGTTGTCCTTTTATAGCCAAGC
>NW_012141969.1:4397644-4398799 GCF_000956105.1 Propithecus coquereli | reverse complement strand
TATTGCACAGTAATATTCAATGGAATGGATCTACAACACTGTGTTTAACCATTCAACAATTAAAAAAAAAACAATTGAAAGATATCTGGATTGTTCACACTTGGCTACTGCAAGTAAATTTGAACTTTCATGTTCAGATTTTTGTGTGAATATACATTTTATTGTTTATGGATGAATGCCTGAGAGTGCAATTGCTGTGTCATGTGGTAGTTGCATGTTTAGTTATATTAAAAACTGACAAATAATTGCCACAGTGGCCGTACACTTTCCCATTTCCACCAGCAATGTACATGAGATCCAGTTTCTACACATCCTCATCAGCATTTGGTGTTGTCACTATTTTTAATCGTAGCCATCCTAATAGGTGTATAATGATGCCACATTGTGATTTAATTTGCATTTCCAAAATGGGTAATAATGTTGAATATGTTTTCATACGTTTATTTGCCTTCTTTATTTCCTCCTTCATGAAGTGTGTCTTCATTTTTTTCTCATTTTCTAATCAGATTTCTTTTTTGTTGTTGTTGTTTACTGTTGTTTTGAGAATTCTAATATATTGTAGATAGTAGTCCTTTGTCAAATTCGTACATAGTTTGGTTTACAACTATTTTCTTCCAGTGGTAGCTTGTGTTTTTATCCCCTTAACACAGCCTTTCATAGAGCAAAAGTTTCTAATTTTTATGGAGTCTGCTTTATCAACATTTTCTTTTCATGAGTCATGCTTTTGATATCAGATCTGGAAACTCTTTGCTTAGCCCTAGATCCACAAGATTTTCTCTTGTATCTTTTATTTCATCCAAAATCTTTACAGTTTTAAGATTTACGTTTAAATCCATGATTCTTTTCAAGTTAATTTTTGCATATGATGTGAGACTTAGTTTGAAATTCATTATTATTTTTGTTTTGTTCCTAGATGTCCAATTGCTCCAGCATCATTTGTTGAAAGGCCTATCATTTTTCCATTAAATACCTTTTATATCTTTGTCAAAAATTTGTTCAGCATATTTATGTGGGTCTATTTGTGGGTTCTCTATTCTATTCCATTCATTTGTGTGACTATCCTTCAACCAGTTACAGTCTTTCTTACTGTAGCTATATAATAAATCTTGAAATTGTATAGACTGGTAGCTCCCACTTTATGCTCCTTTCACATGT
>NW_012141969.1:4392251-4393722 GCF_000956105.1 Propithecus coquereli | reverse complement strand
TTTTGGCATCTGTTGATCAACTTTTTTTCATTCAGATTAAGACTTTTTGGTTCTTGGTATAAAGAATGATTTTATTTTAATTTACAACTTGGACATTTTCAGTATGATGTTATGAGATTCTGAATCTTATTTAAACTTTGTTTTAGTTGGTTTCATATGACAGTAGTCCAGCAAGGGAATGGGGACATCACAGTTTTACAGCTAGGTGGAGGTATAGGTCCAGGTTCTCCATGTGGCCTCTTTTGACATTCAAGGTGGAGGTGCTTCTTATTGCTGCTGGGTGGGGTAGAAGTTCTAGCTCTCCACTCCCCTCCCCCTGCTGACACCTCTCTACTGAGAAGTAGGAGTACATGGTTACTGCTCCTCACATGGCCTTCAGTGACACCACAAGGAGGGTGTCATTACAGATGGGATGCAGTAAAAGTCCTGTTTTTTTCCTATCCCTCCTCTGTTACCACTCCAGTTGAAAGGGGCAGGAGTGTCTTGTTAATGCAGGGTATAAGTGGACATGTAGGCCCTCCATGTGTTCTCCCATGACATTGTGAGTGGAGCATAGTCTTATTATCACCCAGCAAGGATGAATATAAAATCCCAGCTCCATACTTGGTCTTCTCTGACACCACTTCAGTGAGGGGTTCTGGCACCTCATTACTGCCTAACAAGTGTGAGTGTGGAGAATGTGAGTGTGAAAGTCTAGACTTTGATTTGGCCTTTAATGGTGAGGGTGAGGGTGAGCCCTCCCTCAGTGTTTTCTATGGTGTTTAGCTGCAATACAGCAGTTATTGTCTAAAAGTTTTGTCTGCTAGGCTGAACTTCTCCTGGTCTTTTATCTAAAGAGCTGCAGGCTTTTGTTGGGAACTCACCACCACATTGTTCCTTGAGTTCGGAGATCCTTACCTTATCTACCTTCTCCTCTCTCCATCTTTAGGTTATATACTTCAATGATTTGTAAGTCATTTTAGTTACACTTAATGGGAAGAATAAGAAAAAATACATCTATTCCATCTCCACAGAAGAGGAAATCTATCTTCATATTTATTTAATTAACTCAGAGGAAAAAATAGCATGGATGCTTTCAGCTTCCACTAGCATCCTTGTCATTCATTTACTCCAAAAGTCAAAAGAAGCTCAGGGCTATTCACCTCTCTCCTCCATTCTGTGGGAAGTCAATTTTCAGCATGACACCTTTGGGATTTTTCTGCTATCTGCCTCAATCCTGTGACTGACTAAGAGAAATCTAAAGTTTAGGGGCTGAGGTTAAACCCAATACAGTCAAGGTGAAGGGCACTTTGAAGTGATGGACTTATAAATGCTGGCCTCTCAAATATTTGCCAGCATTTGAGGACATGCTTCTCTTTATGTCTAGTGTCCATGTCCCAAACATGGGCTTGGGAAGCCCCCCAAAGCATTTCCTATCCTCCTCATTTAATAGCTCTAAGCAAGTGGCACTTAAATCATAGCTATGAACTTT
>NW_012141969.1:4390734-4392201 GCF_000956105.1 Propithecus coquereli | reverse complement strand
AGTTACACTTAATGGGAAGAATAAGAAAAAATACATCTATTCCATCTCCACAGAAGAGGAAATCTATCTTCATATTTATTTAATTAACTCAGAGGAAAAAATAGCATGGATGCTTTCAGCTTCCACTAGCATCCTTGTCATTCATTTACTCCAAAAGTCAAAAGAAGCTCAGGGCTATTCACCTCTCTCCTCCATTCTGTGGGAAGTCAATTTTCAGCATGACACCTTTGGGATTTTTCTGCTATCTGCCTCAATCCTGTGACTGACTAAGAGAAATCTAAAGTTTAGGGGCTGAGGTTAAACCCAATACAGTCAAGGTGAAGGGCACTTTGAAGTGATGGACTTATAAATGCTGGCCTCTCAAATATTTGCCAGCATTTGAGGACATGCTTCTCTTTATGTCTAGTGTCCATGTCCCAAACATGGGCTTGGGAAGCCCCCCAAAGCATTTCCTATCCTCCTCATTTAATAGCTCTAAGCAAGTGGCACTTAAATCATAGCTATGAACTTTGTAAAACTATGTTAATGTTCTTTTAAAACAAATCATTTTATCTTTCATGATCATAAACTAACTTATCAAAGTAAAACAGCCAAATGCTTGGATTAAATGAAGACTCAAGCATAATATCTATAATTCTGTAAGAAAAGTACCCCAGTTTTGTCTTAGTATTTGTTTCTTAGATATTCAATAATTGCATTTTTTCTGCAATGACTTCTTACACTAAAATAAATGGTTGAAGAATGTCTTATATTGCTGACATAAATCAAAGTTTGTCACTAATGGAATGTTAAGTGCTTTTTAAGTAACCCTAAATAAATCTGCTGATCTATAGGAGATTCATTTAAAAGGAATCCAATTAATTTTCTGGCTCTACCACTTCTACTGACATGAAACACCTTCTTCTATATTATACCTAGTTTCAGTAATGGTAATGTTGAGAGTCAGGAGAGGTGACACATTTAATAATATGTCAAGTTTGCTATTTAAGGGACAGATTCTGCTCGAAATAAAAATGATCTTCAAGAATGTTTCTGGTGTAACAATCATCCCCAGAGAATAAGGATTTGCTCCATTTTGAAGATCAGAAAGAAAGTGCTGAAAAATCATTTTGAGGTTTCCAAGACAAATAATACTTGTGACTTCAGCTTCACGCCAGGGAATTAATTTCCTGTGTGAATTTGTATATGGGACAACCACTCACAGAGGTCTATACATAACTTTAGCAAAAGCAAAATATAATGCCTCAGCAGAAGTCTTGTGGGCCTGAATTTCCTTAGTGTCTAGAGCACCTTCCTGTCTTATGTGCCTTTGTAGGATAGTCAAGCCCAATTAGAAAATAGTCCCATCTGGAGTATGGCTTAGGAATGGAGGTTGTACTTTTCTTCCAGGTATGCATATGATTTATCATTTTTTGAAATAGTGATATGCTATATTGAAAATAAAATGTGTAAGAAATATAAAATAAG
>NW_012141969.1:4382956-4383754 GCF_000956105.1 Propithecus coquereli | reverse complement strand
AGGTCTTAATTTGTTTCTTAAAGCAAGCTGAATCCCCCTGGCTGTATAAATTAACAAAGAAGAAACAAGTCCAGGTATTTAAGCTGGTTAGGGTCTCTAGGTGGATATCATTATTTAGAGAATAAATTAACAGAGATGAGAACAATGAAGTGCAGATAGAATTGGATGCTTAGTTTATTCACATTCATGCTAAGGATATAGGAATTGAAAGAGGAGGGTCACAGAAAAGTTATCTAATCCTGACACATATCTATTGTCAACCTGTTTATTTGATCCATATCATTTGGAAAGGTTTTACATAATATCATTAATTTCTACTCTGTTTGGTGAACCTTAATTGTTTGCACTCAAGTTACAGGGTAGGAGACCTTCAGTGCCAAACAAGATGGAGAAGATCCCCCCTTCTGTCCAGGTCCTCCCTTTTACAACTAAAGCCCTGAATATAACACAACAAACAAGCATAATAAGATTCTGAAATGTGGAAACAAGGTGAGCTGCCTAGGGATCTTGGGACTTGAAGAATAACATGGCAGTGAGTTCCCTAGCGTATTAGTCTGCTCAAGCTATCACAAAAAATACCGCAAACTGGGTAGTTTAAACAATAGAAATTTATTTTCTCACAGTTCTAGAGGCTAGAAGTCTCAGATCAAGGTGTTAGCAGATTTGATTTCTCCTGAGGCCTCCCTCCTTGTCTTGCAAATGGTTGCTTTCACATTGTGTTCTCTCATGATCTTTTCCTTGTGTGCTTGCAGAGAGAGAGAGAGAGAGAGAACATTTTAGTGTCTCTTCCTCTTCTTA
>NW_012141969.1:4382101-4382906 GCF_000956105.1 Propithecus coquereli | reverse complement strand
TTTGGAACTTATGAGAGTTCCTGTGCCCCCAGCAAAGCACAGAAAAAAAGTGGTATGTTTAGAGGTCCTTTAGATTGGCAATTGTTAGACTGTTGTTGGTGCTTAATAGATTTGTAAGAATTCCTTGTATACTTCTGTGTATTTTCACAATTTCCCAAAATATAAAGTTCAAAAAGAAGTACTATAAAAATAAAATAGTCTAAAAATATAAGAGTAAAATGCTGCAATGATGGTTTTCAAAAAGTGGTTCTGAAGACCAGCAGCATCAGCAGCTATATGGGATCTGGTATAAAATACAAATTCTTGGGTCCCACTGCAGAGCAACTGAATCATAATCTTTGAGAGTGGGACACAGCAGTCTGCATTTTAACATGCCCTCTTAGTGATTCTTGTAGACCACCTAACATAAGAGAACCACTGATATAATAAAAATATTATTTGGGAGTTAAGAGATCTGAATTTTAGTTCAGGGTCAATTGGTTTTGCAACCTTGGATAAGCCACTTACCTTCTCTGAGTATCAATTTTTTCATCTCCAAATGAGATTTAGATCATATGACCTCCTGCACCCTTTTTAGCTCAGCCTTCTAGTGTGACTCTTATATATACAAATAAGGAGAGGGAATATGATCTTTGGAAAACTGCTCTCCAGAGTTTGGTAAAGTAGATGGCTTTGTGGCTTGGTTGATTATCCAAAATTAAGCCAGTTGTGTCTTTAATTAATAGATTCTTTGTGTATAGCTGGGAAAGAGTCCATTTTCATCTTCAAATATAGTTCAAAGTGTAAATATTCTTTTACAGATAGA
>NW_012141969.1:4376563-4380186 GCF_000956105.1 Propithecus coquereli | reverse complement strand
AGTCACATTGGGGGTTAGAACTTCAACACATGAATTTGGAGGGGGCACAAAATTCAGTCCATGAAACCTTGGTTTTCTTATCACCTATACATATCCCAGATTGGGGCTATGCAGAACTGCCAACAAGCATAGGCAAACAAACAAACAAAAAATTTTCCCTAGCCAAAGTTCTGGGAAATAGGTGGCCTAAGAACAGGAATATTTTTGGCAATGGCTGCCCTACTCCAGCCAAAAACAAATGAAACAGTGGAAAAGCTATTCCCCTACACCTCAAATTCAGTGGAGTCAAGAACAAGCTGATTATCTACTCTGGCACTGTACACTGTACCACAGAAGCAGGTGGAAGCACTCTGATTCCCTAGCCTGGTGGTGTTTGCAGGGATGACAGCAGGAGCTAATCATCTATCCCCTGCCTGGCAGATACAGGCAGTATGTGGATTCCCCTGCAGGATTAGTATCATTGAGGCTAGTGGGGATCTGATCTATTACCCACTCAGTGGAAGCCAAGAATACTCCAATTTCCCTGCCAAGGTAGACTTAACGTGGAACTGATCTTCCATCCTCCATCAGTCAGCAGCAGGTGGTTACCATTCTCCTCATACCAGATGATGTCAGTGAGATCCAGCAGTGAGCAGACTCTCCACACCTACCTGAGAGAAGCAAGACTTACTGAGATAGTACGAGGCAGAGCTGGGCATTACTAGGCTTTACTGCTCTCTCCTGAATCAGTGGAGCACAATGGGGAGCAGGACCTCGACCCCTACCCACCAGCAATGAGGTGGAATGAGGTGGTGGAAGGTGGGCTAGTTGATACTCTGTTCCCTTCTCATAGGGTATCATGAAGCCCAGCATGGAGCTGAGCTTCCACTCCTACCCTATAGCTACAAAACATTGTGTCAACTCTCTACTTCCTTTATCTCTGGCGTTCAAGGGGCCCAGTGAGGATCAGAGCTTACACACTCACTCAGAGTCAACAAAAAAGTAAAAATCAACAAAAAGGTAAAAATCAGTGTGACACATTCACTAGGAAGGTGTCAGCAGAGACAAAGGCTAACTGAACTCTCATCTCTTTTCTGCAATGAGAAAGTGTGAGCAAACACTCCACTTTTATACAGGTAATGTCGGGAGGTCCAGCAGGCAGCTGAACATACACACACACCTCTGCAGGAGACTGCCTGCTAAAAAATGAAGATTAATAAGATCCAGAGTCTCCTAATATAATACCTACAATGTCCAGGTTACAAAAGGAAATATCCAGGAAAGAGGAAAATCACAACTGGAATGAGAAAAGAAAATAAACAGATGCCAATACCAAGATAAATCAGATGTTGGAATTACCTGCCAAAGATTTTGAAGCAAAATGCTTCAACAACCAATTATAGATTTTCTTGATATAAATTTTTAAAAACTAGAACATCTCAGCAAAGAAATAGAAGTTATAAAAAAATACCAACTGGAAATTATTGAATTAAAAAATGCAATAACAGAAATAGAAAACTTGCTGGATAGCCTCAATAATAGAGTGGAAATGACAAAGGATAAAATTAATAACTTGAGAGCAGATCAATATAATTTGTCTATTCTGACCAAAAAGGAGAAAGTAGACTGAAAATAAATGAACAGTGTCTTAGTGACTTATGACACAATAAATAAGAAAAGACCTACTATTTGTGTCATCTGAATCCCAGAAGGAGAAGAGTGAGACTATAAAATTACTTAAAGAAATAATGCCTAAAATATTCCCTGATTTGGTGGAAGACATAAACTTACAGATTGAAGATACTGAGCAAAGCTTAAACAGAAAAAACAATTGCAAAGAAATTCAAATCAAGACATATCTTAATAAAATTTCTGAAAACTAGAAACAAAGGAAAAAGGCCAAGAAAAATGACACATTGCAACAATTTGAGTGACAGCAGATTTCTCATCTGAAACTATGTCCATCAAAGGGAAGTAACATTTATCAAATACTGAATGAAAATAACTGTCATCTGTGAATGTTATATTTAGCATAAAATACCTTCAAGAATGAAAAGTTTACCTCTTGATGTAAAGAACCAAATTCTACCTCATTTTAATGCTAAAACCCCACCCCAAAGTGAACATGGGATGTATGCTATATATATATTTATGCACTGCACAAGCACCTGACTTCCTTCATGAATATTCATTGAATTTCCCCAGTCCTGCTCAATATGTATGAAAGACTGACTTTGTAAGGCATATATACCAGCTCCCACCTCCCTTCCGCAGAGTTTGCACTTTCCAATTTCCCTGAAACCTGCGCTTCCCAGATACTAAGTTTGTTTCTCCCTCTGAAAATAAAGTCTTTTTTCCCCTCCTCTGTGGATCTCATAGTCTTTTGTTAACATCAGCAATACTTGCTGACAATTGTAGATGTGTGATTGTAGATGCATGACTCTAATTTTTGCTTCCAACATCACATGGCCTTCTTCCCCCCTTCTCTGTGTCTCTTCTTCCCCCCTCAGTCACCCAAGTAGCTGGGCCTACAGGTGCATGTCACCATACACAGCTAATTTTTTTTTTCTAGAGATGGGGTCTTGCTATGTTGCCCAGGCTGGTCTTGAACTCCTGGCTGGCTTCAAGCAGTCCTCCTGCCTTGGCCTTCCAAAGTGCTGAGATTACATATGTGAGCCACAGTACTCATTCCCTGTCTCTTCTTAAAAGAACACCAGGATAAGGACATAAAGATTTAAGGCCCCCCTTAATCTAGTATGACCTTATCTTTACTTCATTACAATTGCAATGACCCTATTTCCAAATAAGGTCACATTCTCAGTACTGGGAGTTAGGACTTAGATAATATCTTTTTGGGAGACACAATTTAAACAACAACTGATGCAAACAAGTGAGAAATGGAAATTAGATAGACTTAATGAGCAGAAAGGAAAGATGAGGAAATAAATAGGCAAATGAGAGAAGAGAGTTGTGTTTTATTTTATGTAAATCAAAGGAGCAACCCGGATCAAATAAATACCTCAGGTGAACAGTCCACATTGAGTGGTTAGGAGGGCTCACACTGGCTTTCCAGTCTGTGCCATCTGTTCCTGTGAAGATTCTTTCTGACTGTGGAGATGGTATTTTTTGTTTTCGTTTTACAAATCAGCCACACTTCCTTCTTAGTAATATTTTTAAAAATGTCATTGTTAAATGTGACTATCTCTATGATTAAATGGCAATATTCTCTCTTTGAATTTTAAATGTTTGCAGGTGGCTTTTTGGCTGTGACCATTTTGTTCTATTATAGTGCTTTATGCTAATTGTATTGGTATTTAAAAAGCTAGTGCAGCTGTTTTGTTCACCAAAGAGGTACAACTCCTTGCTTGCCTCAGAGGAAGGGAGAGAGGCTTGATCTGTGGTTATTATTTCACAAAAGCAGCCCAGGGTAATCCAATTCCACTCAATATTAAAGTATCATTTAGATTTTTCTGTTAAGATATGGATCCATCTACATTGCCAATACTGTTTTTCTTGAGACCATCCACAGATACAGGATGCTATAGGCAATTTGAGACTAATGTTCTTAGTTAATATTGCTGGCATGGTCTTTACATTGTTGTGAACATCTGTAGACAGGATGGAATATACTGATAAAAATGGGG
>NW_012141969.1:4370216-4374363 GCF_000956105.1 Propithecus coquereli | reverse complement strand
TATATAAATGTTGTGAGCAATAATATAGGTTTGGGAATATCTGAGTATGAGAAAAAGAGCTTGCCCTGATTTTCCATTCACCTTAGGTACGTCACTATTTTTTAGTTTTTGTACTGATTCTCCACTCCAACTCCTATGTGTCCAACCTCCCAATGGCAGAGGTAAATGCTGAGAACCCAACATAACATTCTTATGAGGGAGAGGTCAATAACCTAATAGGCAGGTTGATTATAAATAATCCCTTACATCATTGAGAAAGTAGTGAGTTGTCCTCATAAGGATAAACAGTTACTCTGGATATGGATTTGCTTTTCCTGCTTCTATCAGTATACCATCTATGAACTTACAGAATCCCTTATTTATCATCATGGTATCCACACACATATTTGCAGCAAAGGAAGTAAAGAAATCTCATCCTGCCCATGATATTTTCCAGTCTTACTATGTACCATGGCACACAGAAATAGCCTAGATAAACTGTGAAATAGCCTATTGAAGATGTAAGCATGGTGCCATTGGGTGACAATATGTTGTTAGTTTGGGGATTTTTCCTAAAAGGTACAGTATATGCTTCAAATCAATGACAAGCATATGGTGCCATCTATTTTATAGCTAGAATACACACGGTAATGGAACCCAACAGTGGAAATCAAAGTGGCCCCTCCAATTATCATCAGTGATGATAAACATTTGCTTTCAACCCCAGAAAATTTAGGCTTTGCTGGTTTAGAGTGTCATTATACACACACACACACACATACACACACACGCACACACAAATATGTGTGAAATTGCCAAAAGATCCATTTTGAATTCAGCATCAGTTAACTCACAGGCAAAATATTACTGTATTGCCTTTGTTAATTGAACCTGATTATTGAGAGAAAGCAGGGTTGCTGCTTCACAGTGGAGTCAAGGTAGCTATGCATTGAATATGGAATTTAAGTGATTCTCTGGAGGACTTCTTTGTACTTCTGGGTGAAGTGTTAAAAACAGATGGAAAATATAGCCCCTAACTTATTAGCTTGCAAGTAAGGTAAGTTGTGAACCCTTCGCAGTTCTTGACACAGTATAGGTGAGAACTTGAGTCTCATGCTCAAATATATTAGTTATCTAGAGTTTTCACATTAGGGTACTTTCCTGTGGTTTTAAATAAAATTGAGTACTCATCAAGAACTCAAGATCTATGTATTGTATATAATTCTATTAGAGATTTACTTATGATAGTGTTGAATTGTTTGTTATCTGAACTAAATTATGAAGTTGAGAATAAAGGACAAGTATAGGTTGCACAACAGATTTCTTGAGAAAACTTCAATTATGTGAGATCTTGGTTATGTTATGTTCACATTGATATCTATAAATAAATAATTCAAGGAAACAACTAGAAGGAAAATTAATAGAAGAAAATTTGGTGGACAAATTATATGTACATTTAATTTATAAAAAATTCAATTTTATGGTTTTAGGAGAAAGAGTGAGAGTGACAAAGATTGACAAGAGAAGAGAGACAGAGACAGAGAGAGAGAGAAAGGAGAAATGATGTTTGTAGTAAGGAGAATAAAAAATAAGCAAAAACCCATAGTTTATATTTCATGTGAAGAGTAAATTAAATTACAACGGAAAGGTATCACACTATCATCCAGAAGTGAAATCTAAAATCAGGTCTCAAAATTTACTCTTTTTCATATGTGAGAAAAACTACATTTTCACCAACTGTTACAGTCTCAGTGACCCAACCATAACAAATGTGGAAGAGGAGGATATTTTTTAGTCTTTAGTTGATGGCTTGACTAAAAGACTAGACTCGTCCAAGGAGCTGTACATGTGGAGGAAAAGGCTGCACATATCATGTGCCATGTGTGCTTGGAGTGAATTTAGATGATTAGTATGACAACTGCTAGCTGAGGAGAATATTTAGTAGTATGGGTATAAAAATCATCAAATACCACAAGAATGGGGTCATGTTGGTAATATGGCCAAGTGGACCTAAAGCAACTTGAATTCATTTATTCCCATTGTAAAGCCCTTTGATCTCACCCTTACAATAAATGTCAAAAGCAAAGAGCCCAGTGACAGTTATTACACAAATGTCTTCACAGGCAGTCTTACCTCATTCTTCTCCCAGCTTCAGACAAAAATGTCAAGCATGGCTTTGCACAAGTCAGAATAATTGAGAAAAATACACGTTACCAGTGCAAATTCATTTTTTTTAATTTCCCTCTTCAAAAGTGTTTTGGCCCACCACTTTGTCATTTCCTTCTCTTTAAGGCAGGCTTTGACAGTCATGTTTAAGTGTTGTCGCCTTGCTTGATAAAAGTTAAATGATAAAAGTTTATTCAGATACTGACCCAGCTGAAGGAGAAAGAGAGGGAGAGAGGGACTGGGGACACAAAGAGAAAGAGAAAGAGAGAATAGTACGGGTAATGTTAAGACTCCTAATTACTGCATTAAAAGCCCTTGAGTCCCATTTCAGAAGTAAGAATCCACACACAAAATATACCACATAATAATAAATTCTAAATGTTATATATAGAATTACAAATCATAGGTGAATCATTGTCATTTAATGTTATTGCTATTGGGCTCTCAAATATCTCAATGCCTTTCTATTACAAGGCATACATTAAATTTTAGATTTCTGTGTGTGTGTGTGCATGTGCACACATGTGATGTAATTTTTCAATAAAGTGCCTTTTATAAGCTTTTCTGAATTGCTTTTGGTTAATACCCAGTCTCATTTGGGTAGAAGAGTAACTATGCATTCTGTTTGATGGATGGATCTCACATAAACTACAGCAATCCCATCTCTCCTACCTAGTCTGAGATATAAGTGGTAACTCTACATTACTGTCTTATGTTTATAACAGTGAAGAAGCTTGGTTCTAGAGGTACTGAAGGAGTAGCAAGCAGGGTGATATCTCATACGGGATGTTGGAAGTCTCTGGATAGGAGACAAGATGGGAGGGTGGAGCTGAGGCTTAGGGCAAATGAGAAAAAACTGGAATAGAGGCCAATGTGGAACTTTTATGAAATCTATAATCAGTTGGCTAGAGGAAGAATGATGAGGTTAGTAAGAAGGATATTTGGGCATGGAGAGAGGAGATAACTGGGGACATATGCCAAGTCCAGAGTATAGGACAGTTCTGAGGTCTATAGGTTGAGTCTAAGGGACAGAATTCTTTTATGCAAAAGTCAAAATCAAATGGCTGCAGCTTACACAAAAAGGACCTTTATTTTCTAGCAACTGAGAAGGTTGAAACACCTCAGTATTGGACTGATAAGTACTAATCAATGTAGGACCTTTATCTTTAAAGGATGGGATTATTGGCAGAGTGTTGCTGCTTCAGATGAAAGAGCCTAGAAAGACGGGGTATTCTCTTAAATTAAATTAAATTAAATTAGTCATTTGAAAGATATGAGACAGCTAGCTATATATCCATTATGTGAGTTGCAAAGTTCCTATTGTTTTTTCCACTACGAATTATAGATTTTAAGCAGCTCTCTGTGATGAACTAAAGAGGAGGAGATTGCAGGGAGTGGGATCCAATGATAATTGGTTGATTATGAAAACACCAGGTCCCACTGTTGCTTGAGAACTATCAATATTATGCAATGGCCCTGGTGAAGTGACAACACCCATGGCACTCATTGGCCAGGCCATGGTTCCATCTTTCTGATTCCTCATTGTTTGCATATTGTGTTATCTTCTACTGAATTTGAAATGTCAGGATGACTTTAAATATCTCTATCTCCAATATCTAACTGCACATTACATCTAGATAAAATCTTTTAGTCTGAACTGCCAGGCCCTTCATGATCTGCCATCAGCCTCCCCTCACAGTAATCATCACCATCATTTTCCTCATCATCATCATTGCTAATTTTTATTTAGCATTTATTATGCACCAGATACCTTTACATGATCTCTTTAATCACCATAACGACCATATAAAGCAGGCTATATTATTGTCTTCATTCTACTAATAGGAATTTAGTGACATTAAATTAAAAATCTTCTCCCCAAATCCCACAGACAGTACGTAGGAAATCTGAGATGCAAACCAAGGTAAGTCAGCTTGGAAACCCAGAGGTCTTACTGAAAATTCTTTAAAAACACAAGGATGACCTTTACAACATATTTATA
>NW_012141969.1:4363333-4369506 GCF_000956105.1 Propithecus coquereli | reverse complement strand
TTGGACCCCTTTCACTTGGTTTACTCTCTGGGCCGCTTCCTGTGTACATACATGCAGCCCCCTTCCCCCCTTAATCCCAGGAATCCTGCACTGGCTACCCTTTCTCCAGCCTTCTCTAGTCCATGATCCTTGGGTGCACATAAGCTGTCCACTTTCCATCGCTCCTCTTGGGAATCCAGCCTAGGACTTCTTTTCACTTGGTGTTGTCTGGGGGCTGATTCCCAGGGTGCACACATGAGGGCCCATTAAGGCACCTTCCCCTTGTGAATCCTGTACAGGACCCCCTTTCACTTGGCCCTCATTTGGGACTCTTTCCTTAAATGTACACACATAGGACCTATCCTGACTTCTCAGGAACCCTGTGTAGGATTGACCTTCTCTTGAAGCTGATTCAAGATGTGCTCACATGTTGCTGAGCATCATCTCCACGTCATATGTAGAGAAGACGGAACCTGGAATACAGTCAATGCTTTCTTATTTTATGGTAAACTGGAACTGTTCTCATCATTGTACATCTTGGTAGTTTTTTGTGTAGGGGGGAGCTCCACTGTCCCTTCTTCTTGCATTCTTGAGATTTGTTTGCACTTTTGATAAAACATTTTTCTAGTCGTTAAAAGCAGTTTATTTTACTCATGAGGGCCTGGAGCTCAGAGTGAGAGGAACAATCCCCTTTGTTATTTAAATGTAGTAACAATTGCTATCTTATCCTAAAAATTTGAAATATCAATCTCTTTTGCTTTGTTATGTCCCCACTTGGTTCCTTTACTTGCCTTAAAATACTTCCAAACTGCAATGCAGGATGTCTAGAGTTCAATATCTACATCCATTTCCTAATTCTACATGATCTAAAATGTCTATTAATGTCAAAAAGCCCCAGATTTCAGAGACAAGGAATAATACATTAAAGTGAGGCACCACAAGATCGGAAGAATGGGCTCCACTTGTACTCGCCATCAAATTGGTACTAACTGATCGACACTAGGGTGCTCACATGGCAGAAATACTCTCCAGGGATTAGGGGGATGGGGGGGTAAACCCGCAACTAAAGGACACGGGGAGCATTGTAGGGGGGAAGGGCATGCCTTTAACCCTCGCTTGGGAGAGGCAAAGATATAAAGTGTAATCATAATGTTTGTACCCTCATAATACCCTGAAATAAAAAAAATAAAACAATATAGTCTCTTGAGCATTTATGGTATTGTGAGCAGTACAGTTTGGTGCTATGGGGATAGAGATTCCCATGCTCAAAAGTCAAGGATTTACAACCTGATCTAGATTACAAAATGTGAAACTTAAGACATGAGCATCAGAGTTGAAAAACTCTTCTTCAGGCACATTGAGCATAGCAAAATATTCTGTAATTGCTGTGGAAAAATTCAAGTAGGAAATTCAAGGAAAAGGGAAAGCAGGATATATAAATGAAAGCTGATTTTGGCCATGTTTTTCCAGGAGACTATTGGCTCACCACTGTTCTACCATTTTGCCCTGGCAGCCCTGTGGGACTATCAAAGGAAGAATGGCTGGCCTGTGACAATGCATCCAACATGCAATGTACAAACCATGCTATTTGTAAACTCAAGCCTTCTTGGTTCAGGGCATTTTACCTTGTTTTTTTTTTTTTCTCTCTCTCTCTTCTGCAACAGATATTTTTGGAGCAGATAGATGGCTTGTTTCAGCAGGAAATGGGATAATTACTTTGCCAGCTGATGACAATGTTCAATGTCAGTTTCTCTCTGAGTGAAGGAAAGTCAGCCCCTGCAGATGTCTATGTGTTGCTTCAGAGGACTCATAAGTTATGCGGGAATCACAGCCTTGCCAAGAAGGCATGCAAGCTGTGGAAGTGCACAACAACATTATTCTGGCAATAAAATTTGGGTATACATTGTTGTAATTTTTGTTTTCTCCATAAAAGGTATTAATATAAGTGTCCTAATTCTAAATGTAACAGTAAAAGCTCACTTCACATGCTGGGAGTTCAAATAAGGTCACAGTGGTTTTAATAATCAATTCAGCATTTCTGCGAGTTCTTCTATAAGCACTGTGAGACTATCTACCCCTCCTCTCATGGGCACACCACCAGGATCATCCCACTCCTGGTATTTGGGTTGGAGAGCACTTACGGAAATATTGTATTCTATGGGAACTGCCTCATGTCTGGAGTTAAAACACAGCTAAAAATTGAGCAATTCTGCATTCCCCACTAGAAGCAGGTGCCAGATAGCTCACAGTGAAGCCAGAGACTAATGCTAGTGCACAGAAATCTGGGGAGACAGTTCCCAAATCTCTGCTGCCCTGCCAAGGTGATTCACCATAAGCAGAACCCACAGTGCCAGTTTTGACTCCATGCTGCTCCAACCTCACAGCGTCACTGTTAAAAACCAGGTGGTTTCAATAGCCGCATGTCATTTCTGTTTACTGATACAGTAATGACTCTGCTGGTCCAGTTGTCACTGCTCAGGTTTTTTTTTTCCTTGGTTCCTGTTGTTGTGGCAGTTATTTTGAGGGTGAGAGGTGGGGACGGAATGAGAAAGTGTGGAGATAAAATGATATTTCTCCTCTTACTGTCACAGTCAGCTGTGGCTACCACATACAATCATAGGTCAGGACAGGGCTCCCAACTTTATAACCCACTATTCTACTATTAATATACACATGCTTCTTGACTTATGATGGGGTTACCTTTCAATAAACGCAACCTAAATTGAAAATACTGTAAGTAGAAAACTCATTTAATACACCTAACCTACCAAACATAATAACTTAGCTTAGCCTCCCTTAAACGTGCTCAGAACACTTACATTAGCCTACAGTTGGACAGAATCATCTGGCAACACAGTACCCTGCAGAGTATTTGTTGTTTACCCTCTTGATGGCGTGGCTGACTGGGAGCTGTGGCTTGCCGTCGCTGTCCAGCGTCACAAGAGAGTATCATAGGGCATATCACTAGTTCGGGAGAAGATCAAAATTCAGATTCAAAGTACAGTTTCTACTGAATGCATGTCACTTTCATACCATCATAAAGTCAAAATATTGTATTAATAAGTCATACCATCTTAAGTCAGGGACCATCTATACAGCCATTAATCTCAAAGCCATAACATGGTGTTTGATTTATTTAGTCATAGGAACTTTTCAGGTTCAACTTGAATTTTCTTAGAACTTCATGCATCACAGACTCTGGCTTGTTATTTAGCAATCCCGTTTCCATTTCTTCATACACACCTTTCCTGACCTCTTTTGCAGCAAATGGGGCCATGTGGATGGAAGTGCTATATACCACTTCCAGATTCAACCCATCAATATATCTCTTGCACTACCCTTTGTGACACAGAACGCCACGCACTAGTATCAATCTCTGGGAGGGGAACACTTTGCATCCGTTACCAAAGCCAGAGGAGGACTTTAAACACCTCACCAATTTCTCCGAAGATTCCTAGATCCGGCAGTTTCCTAGATCTGGCAGGAGGTTTCACACAAATTCAGCTGCCAGAGGTTTTGCATAAACCCAGCTGGCACAGTATGAGTCTGGTGAGACACAACACTGGCACATGTCAGGAAAAACACATTCATCATTCACAGACAAACAGCTAGAATAAACAGAAGCTTAGGATCCATGGTGAGCTGGTCCCCCAAAGCTGAGGAAAGCTTCCCAGGGCAAATGGAATCTTGTCTTTGCGTATCCCACTTTGTGTTGTAGCTGAGGGATGCTGAAAGCACTCCACCCTGGGTTTTGTACTCCTAAGGCACTTGGTCAAGCCAAGTGTTGCAGATCATCCTGGAGAGATGATCTCCATGTTCTAGGAGAGATATGGGCAAAGCCTGATTTGTTCCAGATAGTTTCTCCTCATCTCAGGACGTTGCATTCCAGGTACATTCTGTCCGAGAATTGGAAGCAAAGGTGGGGAGAGCTGAGTTGGTCAAGGTCATTCGAGGTCCTGTCTCCTGCATCCTCCACTTTTTTTTTTCCTGGCAGCTAGAAGATGAAAACCCTGCAGGAGAGACCCTGAGGCCCTATGAGGTAGCAGTGCTATAAGAAGGAGGAATCTGAGCCCTGCATTTTTCCATGGAAGGCCACCCACCAAACACCCACACTGTACAATTTCATGAGCCAATACTAGATCTGTGTTGTATTAAGCAGCTAAGATTTGGGAGGTTGGTAGTTACAGTAGTTACCCTTCCTAGAGTAATACATCCTGGTAATTTAAGGTATGATTTAGTCCTTAGTCACAGAATTCTTCCAAATTTCTTCTTACTGCTCTTTGACCTGATCCATTTATAAAAGGTTTTCTAAGAATGTGGAACCCCAAGACAGAAAGAAGTCAGATACTATGTAGATTGTTTTTCAGGAAAGCATTTGGCCCCTTTGCTAATTTGTCTGCTATGTCTTTCCTGACAAACTGTCTCTTTCTTCAAAAAGTATGGAGCTGAAATTCACACAACCTCCGTGGCTGAATATATCCCTAATTACTTGTCAGAAGTAAAGTAAATTTTTTCTGGAAGATTGTACTTTAAACTCCAAAAATCACTCCTCTTAAAGTTCTGCGATGTATGATATCACAATAACAGACACACACACACACACACACACACACACACACACACACACAAAAACAAAGTATGATGAATGAGCATTAACACTAAACTACAGTATCAAAGTCACAAAGAATATTGGCATTATCAGACACATGTTTAATATTTTTAAAGAAATAAAAATATCAAAAGTATGACTATGATAAATTACATTATTGTTCAGGAAATATTTATCTCCCACCCTCATCTCCTTGAGAGGAGTATAATATATATCCATTCTATTGATTCTGGACTTGCTTTAGCCAATAGAAAGTGGGCGGTAGTGACTGTGCCAGTTCAAAACCTAGGTCTTAAGATGCATCTTGTGTTTCCACCCACCCTTGGAGAAATTTATCTTTCTGCCATAAGGAAGAATATGCCCTAGGTAGTCATGGCCCCTTCAGCCTGTGTCCCAGAATGAGGCACATGGGAAGACATGAAATTTGAGTCCCAACCTGAAGTAGAGCTTTCTCTAATCTCACAAAGACACTGTATTGGCTAGCAATCATATCGCTCACTCTGATATTGCTTAAATGTGTTATATACACTGGACATGCTATTTTATGTGTGTAATGGATGATGATGGTGGTGGTGGTGATAAAAGCAAACATCCTCATGTATTCCAAAGCTAAATTATCCATATTCCTTCCTCAGTGCATAGAATGTGAGACATTTTAGGCTGACCACCTTGAGAAATCAGTCCATCAGGGTCAAGAGCTATGTAATCAAAAGCAGTGGAGAGAAACACTCTCTTTCTGTGTGCTAGTCTCCTTCAAAGAAAGGATCAAAGTGACTAGAATTACACCAGCACAAGCTCTGAATTTAGGATTGAAAATCTCCTGTTCCTTAGATGGGACTATTTTATCTAGTCATGATTTTAGAGTGTAAAGTTCAAAACAATGCAAATAAAGGGGTTGATGGTACTCCTGGGTCAGTGTTCTAAAATGAAAAAATAAGTATATTTTCAATGCATGCATAGGATAAATAGAATACGTGTGTGTTCCTAAGTATATGTGAATGTACATCTGGACTCTTGCTATCTCTGAGCTGGGCTACTGGAATATGGCTGAAAATGTGTATTGGTTCCTCCCATAAACAGTTTCAGCTGAGTCCAATAAGAAACCAAAGAATCAGGGTTACAGTCTGAAAATAAATATTCTTCTGGAACACTCTCAGGAAAAGGGGGAAATTTGATGACTCAATTTTTGCCTACACTGCACTGCTGGGTAGTGACTGTTCCCTGAAAGTGCATGTCAGCCAAACCTTAATTGCACTGTACCATTCACATTGGAGGCCCTTGGGTGGCTGGTTCTTATTTCTTCTCACACCAACGCTCTGAAGCCCATCTAAAAATGTTTATCTTCCTCTACTCAAAAGTTGATTTTCTTAACTCAATAAAGGGACAGTCATGGTTCTAAAACTGCTTTGGAAAATCTAAAAAAATAGATGACAACCTGGATTTATTACGTAGGTCTCTGATCACACAATACATTGGTGTTATATATTTAACTTTGTGCTCAGCATCAACATATTAGCTTTACCATCGCCTATCTCCTGAGTGTGCACAAATGTTAGCTTGCAACTGTCACTAAATTTGCATAATC
>NW_012141969.1:4350857-4351278 GCF_000956105.1 Propithecus coquereli | reverse complement strand
ATGTCACCTCAAAGTGCCATTTCTCATGACATCCCTTGCAGAGTACACAGGGGAGGCTGGGCACATGTCATTGCTTAGTTAAGGCCTTCCTTTCTAGTGGAAGCTTTTGTAAATGATGCCTGCCTCTTCTCTTCCTCTTCCTCATCCATTCATGAAATCACCCATGCTTCTAGTCCCTTTAGGAGACATACTATTTTGGAGGAACCAAATTCTGTTAGCTACCAACTTGGCCTCTAATGAAATACTTTACAAGGCTAAGCAACCAAGTTTTTATGAGATAGCCTCTCTTCCTGTAGTGGTGGGGAAAAATGTCTCAGTACCTTTCCTGCTGTAGAAACTTTTCCACTATTATTTTGTTTTCTTTGCTACAACTGATCAAAACACTGCCATGCTCATCAGCACAGAGTATTGCAACAGCAAT
>NW_012141969.1:4336454-4337812 GCF_000956105.1 Propithecus coquereli | reverse complement strand
TCACTGCTACCTACCTCCCCACTCTTACATTTTTATATAATAGTAAGTAAGGTATACAGTTCAGAATCATAATGTCTATTTTTTGGTGGTTGGTTGACTTATTTTTTTAAGAAGAAAATATCTACAAATCTTTCAAGTCTTTTCTGTTGTGTAGGGATCAAATGTCTTATAACTTATGAATTCAGTTGGCATCAAACTATTTACGAGATTGGGAATTACACATTGGTAGGGGGTGGAAGGTTCTGATTTAGTCCTTTTTATGCCATGGGTTATTATATATAATATAGTTAGAATGTCATTTAGTGAATGACCAAGTCAATTGTGAAAGTAGCTACCACTGTAGCATATCCTGGTTTTAACATAATCACTGATTTAAGGATATCTGTGGCTTTTTTTCACATTTCTTCCTTCAAGTGGGGCCAGAATACTATGCTCATTCTAAGCACTGGGAAATACCTTATTTTGGAAACTTATAAGGGAAATGTCTTTTTTTTATAGAACCAATAATAAATTATTAACCTAGGAAATAAAAACAACTTTCCAAGATTTGGGGTTTGTATTCCCAGCTATGTGATTCTCAGATATCTGTACACATTAACTCATCTTACGTGTTTTAATTCCTTCCTTCCCAAGTATGTATCCATGCTTTTTCAAGATATCATGGGTGTAAAAACATTTTGGTTACATATAATGCCTTTGCCTTATCCAAGCCAGGGCTAGAGGCATGCCCTTTCCCCATACAGTGCATACCACATCCATTAGTTGCGTGTTTACCCACCCCCAATTCCCCATCTGACCAACACGCAATGAATATTATTACCATGTGAGCACCTTAGTGTTGATCTGTTAGTACCAATTTGATGGCAAGTACATGTGGTGCTTATTTTTCCATTCTTGTTCTATCTCACTAAGAAGGATGGGCTCAAGCTCTATCCAGGATAATATAAGAGGTGCTAGATCACCATTGTTTTTTGTAATTGGGTAGTATTTCATAGTTTACATATACCACATTTTATTAATCCACTCATGTATTGATGGGCACTTGGGCTGTGTCCACATCTTTGCAATTGTGAATTGTACTGCCATAAACATCTGAGTGCAGGTGTCTTTATTATAGAACATCTTTTTTCCTTTGGGTAGATGCCTAGTAGTGGGATTGCTGGATCAAACGGCATTTCTATTTTTAGCTCTTTGAGGTATCTCGAAATTATTTTCCACAGGGGTTGTACTAATTTGCAGTCCCACCAGCTGTGTAAGAATGTTCCTATCTCTCCACATCCATGCCAGAATTTCTTGTTTTGGGACTTTTTGATAAATGCCATTCTCACTGGAGTTAGGTGATATCTCATTGTGGTTTT
>NW_012141969.1:4335024-4336404 GCF_000956105.1 Propithecus coquereli | reverse complement strand
AAAAGGATCTAGATTTGTTAAGCTAGCATTTATTGAGCACTTGAAGTGTGCTGAATGATCTCCAATGCATCAGCATAAATATTAACGGTTAAATTCAACAAGCAAGACTTCTGAGAAATTAACAAAATGCAATGTTATTTTTTGTCTTACTCTGTTCCTTTAAAATTTATTCAAGACTTTTTCACAAATGGTGCCAGAGCAATTGGACATCCATAGTAAAAATAAATGGACTTTGACCTAAATCTCATATTTTATACAAAATTAACTCAAAATTGACCGTGGATATGAAATAGCCTCATTGAAGGGGGTTGTGGGGGAGTGCCCACTTAAGTAACTTGTGGATAAATGGATTCTGTAAGACTAAAGACAAAAGTAACCACATTGTATTTTAGGTGACGAAGTTGTTTTTCATGGGAATATAAGTCAAAGATTCTGATAATGCTGTATATGTGTACTAGAATTGAACAATTATGTAAATGAATGGCAGATGATGGGAGCTGGGTTTCTCAATGTTGGAGTGGAAATTTCCAGCTAAGTAAGAAAGGGAACCTAGAATGACCCATGTGGTCATAGATTAGAGTTGGAGATATCAGTAAGAACTCATGTTTATTTAATATAAATACAGATGATTACATGTAGAAATATTTAAATATGTGAGTATTTATACACATGTTAGTATGCACATATAACTCTTTGCTTTGTCAGCAGAGAGGGCATCAAATAAACAACATCCTAGTAGCAATGAAGACACCTAGCACTCAGATCTTGGTTTTAAATATCATTTTATAATGAAAAGAATTAGGGCTCCTTAGGGAAATGGCTGGTTCTAGGATTGGGGCAGGAGCTACACAAGATGAGCCTTAATATATCTTTCAGTGCCAGAAAGTAAGGCAGTACTCAAATCACCTCCCCTCACACACGAACAATGATAGAGGTATATCAAAGGGGCACAGGAGTCATCTGAAAGATCTCCCAATGGTCAAAGCTGGAACAATTTGAGCAACAAAATAAGTAAGATACTATTGAATTATAATCCAAAATATAAAATATATATCCATTAGTCCATATTGATATAAATAAATGACTAAATTAATAAAATAGACAAATCTTTCATGCAAAATTCCAAGTTATTTATGTAGATACTCTGCCCTCAAAGAGTTGCAATATAACTTCCCATTTCTTAAGCATGGCCTTCCCACAGTGGCTTCTATCCAAAGAGCTTGTAAAGTGTAAGAAAAGGGTAATTTTACAGTGGAGAAACCTGACAAGCATTATTTTAATCAAGTGATCAAGATTAACATTTAACAACATGATCCAGCAATCCCACTATTGTATATATATCCAAAGGAAATGAAATCAGTATGTGAAAGAGATATCTAC
>NW_012141969.1:4333045-4334974 GCF_000956105.1 Propithecus coquereli | reverse complement strand
TACTGTAGAAAGAACCTGGTCAGAGTGAAGACCATTTGTAGAGGCTGTTGCCAACTTCACCAGTGGAGTTTCTTTTGGAGTACAGCAATCAAACAGCTGGGCTTCCCTGTGCAAGTGTCCAAATAAATTAAACTGAGATGTGAGGAAGGCAGCTTACAGGCCTCAAATACATCTCGCAGTTTGATTTCCCTCTTGAGTATGCACTGTTGAATTTTCAAGAGTGTATGGCATGGGGTGCTAGATGCAGATGTTTGAGTTCTTTGTGGATCTGGGAGTGGGAAAGGGGGTAGGTGAAAAGTGCATTGTTGTTGACCAGTCCAAAGCAGCTGGATGCAAAAAGTTAAAGGTGGCAATTTGGGCTGTAGGCAGAGATAGCCCAAACTCTCTGCAAAGCTCACAAAAATGATTATATTCGGTTCTGCCTCAGAGCACCTAAAGCTATAGTTGAACTCCAAAATTTCATCCCAAAGTGGGTCACTTTTGCTTATGCCAAGCTAAACACAAAAATGGAAAGGGATGAGGGTTGAGCTAGCCTATGCCTGCCAGGGCTTTGACTAGAATAAATTTATCCATTCAGGATATCTAACCCCTTGCTATTGAAAGTGCAGTGCATGGTCCAGCATTGCCTGGCAGCTTGTTAGATTTGCAGAATCTCTAGCCCCACATCAGGCTCAATGAATCAGAATCTGCCTGTTAACAAGATACCCAGGTGATTACTATGGACATTGCAGTTTGGAAAGCCCTAGTTTAGGGCACTTGTTGACGTGCAGTTTAGAAGGGATGAAGATGCATACTAAGTTTCATAAAAAACACGAATAAATCTATTTAATATCTTATTTATTTAGCTTTCTTTCTGTAGGGACTTGACTTTTAAAAAAATAAGACTTGATTCCACAAACTTTGAAAAGAAAAGTTGAGATGTACTGTGGGAATGATAAGGGTCAGACTTTTCCATAGTTTGCAGACATTTTTAGTGAGCGGTGGGCTATTTTCAGAGCAAACATTATATTATTAGCCCAAAAGTTATAGGAAATACCATAAATAATAGGGTTCTATTTCTATCCTTTTGAAGCAGCAAACACATCCATTTATAGGTGCTTCCCACTTTATCTCCCAGGACTCTGAAAATTCTTTTGATCACCTTAAAAAGGAATGGTCTTTAACGTAGAGTAGATTCCCTTTTTAAAAATGAAGGCATGGTTTGTGGGACCCAGTTGGGGTAGAACAAATAGTCTCCAGGGGCTGAATACTACAGAACTGGGCTATTGTGACATTAGAAAGCAGAAAACTTGATGATTCAGTCTTGCATCCCGTAATTAGATAATTTTCCTTAAATATCTGATTGGGCCTGTCCTTCCATCTCCAAGCCTCAAATGGCCTGCTTGCCCAGAGGCCAGTCTGCACAGTAGGGAACTGTTTTTCCTTGCCACTGAAGAGGACTTCACAGCTGGTTACACGAAGAGTGGATCATAAGAGTCAAACAGAGGAACTGGGTCTAATTAGAAAGGACTAATTTCGCAGGGGAAACAAAATTATAGAAATGAAAGAGAGAATGGCATTAATGGTTTCAAGAATCACACTCAGGGGACTTCCTGAATTATCTTGAGAGGAAATCCAATTAGTTCCAACTTCACTGAGAGGTTACAATGCCCAAAGTATCAAGGAGAGCTCCTGATCAGTCCCAAGTGCCTTCTGACTGTTCTTGGGGCACAGATTCCTAGGGAAAGCAAGAGCAGAATTTGTCATAGAAAGTCTCTTCATTTTGTCTAGCTCCCAGATTGGGAGGCCTAGACTATATTTACTTCTTAAATGAAATGATTTTGTTTCTCCATGCGTGCCTCTAAACTCTCACCACAAATGAGAGAATCTGCTAAGCAATGTCACAGAGCATGCCGCAGTCTCAATTAGATTGCTCTGTGAGCTAAGTGC
>NW_012141969.1:4330964-4332995 GCF_000956105.1 Propithecus coquereli | reverse complement strand
TAAAGGATCTTTTGGCTAAACTAACCTAACAGAATTCTTACTGAAGACAGGCTAGGGTGGTCAGATATCACCTGGGGAGTGGTGAAGAATGAGGCACCTGATCAGAAATCAAGGGTGGTGTGTTGTTGTTAAACTGACTTATCAGGATTTGTTGCTAAACCTGAATTCTACGAGGAAATGTACAGATGGGCCCAGCAGAAGATTTAGAAGCCTGACTAAAATGTAGGCAAGCAAAGAATTTTTGTCAGTACAAAAAGATCTTTTGTGTGATAACACCTGAGAAAGATAAAAAGGGGAAGGAGCAAGATTTGGCAGAGAGAGCCTCAGTCTATAATGCAGATCTGCAAAGTCTCAGCCAATGCAGAAGGGAGCTGGGGAGCTAAGATTGCTTGTTAGAGGACCCCTATATTGGGCAAAACTGCCAGGTCTTAGTAACATCACGTTGCATACCCATTAACCAGGGACTGTCCAGGAAGAGTGTGGCATCAGCTGAAAAACTGACGTGGATCCTGGGGTTGATGCAGTTGGACAGTGAGTTCTTTCTTGAAAGGAGATCTAAGGTGTGCATATTCTTTGTTCCTACAACTGATGGTGCATTCAATTTTTGTATCCCCAGATTTTCTTTTAATTTTACAGGTGTGGTAAGTGTTTTGTGATGCCTCATTAGATACTCATCAACCACTTTTAGACAGCCAAGCATCTGGACACCCAGGATGTTCAACTGTTTAGAAGAGCCACTTTAGTACACATGGAGCTGGAGTCGTTGTGTGACTTAACCAGATTCTGAGTCACAGCTAAGCATTCTTTTGATCACATGAACTATGAATTCCCTGACACCCTGACAAAGGGAACTATCTTTTATTCATATTTATATATTTTCATTCCCTTCTCATCCTACACAAAAAATACGGAGCCTAACAGAACTGCTGCCTAGGAGCATCACAGTAAATGCTGTGTTTACTACAATGATTGATTACAAAATGGTTTACCTTCTTCCCCTCACTTCACGTCACTATAAACAGCTTTTGTGTCACTCGCTACAGCTGGTGGCTCTGCCTTGGTTCTGAAATCAATTCATTTGTCTGTTTTCTTCTTTATGAATGAAGGAAAAAAATTCCTAGTGGTAAGGGATAATACAAATAAAACAACACTAAGAAGAATAAATGCTATATTAATAAAAAATGGATTGAATGATCATTTTCTGGCACCTACCTCTCCAGTGACATCTCCAGAAAGATAACCTGCTTTCAGGCACGCCACAGCAATGGCTGGGAGCAAGTTGTGTTATAGAATGAGGGAGCCGTGCATCCATATGTCAACAGAAACTTGGAAGAAAGGAAGGAAGGAAAAAAGGGAGGGAGGGAGGAAGGAAGGGAGGAAGAAGGAAGGAAAGAAAAGAAAGGAAAAGAGGAAGATTTTAGAAATTAATTGTTCACAAAAATATGAAAGTTGGGAGGTCCCTCTGTGTAAATTTAATAACAGCTTTCACTTGTCAGTCAATCGAGGATAATTTTATAATTGTGAGAAGCTTGCTTCCAGAATCATGACATCTAAATGCACCAGAGAGGTCCAGTTGGTAGCTAGAGTGAGATATGAATGTCAGGAACCCTTAGCAGCTGCCGAGGAAGGATCTGTCCTTTGCAAGCTTTGGAAAAGTGAGCAAATGCTCACTGCCAGTCTGTAGCATCCCCTGGTGGTCACCCACTGTGTAAGTCCTGGTAAGTCAGAAGGCTGATACTAAACCTAAATAAGTCAATAAGAACCAGTTCTTTCAGAGGATGTGGTTTCATTTTCAAAGCCTTCCACTGATGGGTGCCTTTCTGTGCTAGGAGCTAAGCCCTTCACTCCTGACTTCCTGAAGTTACCTGGGGAGAGCTGCAATAGGGAAGCTAAAAACACAGCCACATGGGGGCTTTCTGGAGGGCTCTTTGATGCAACTGATTATGATGTTCTGCTGGATAATTTACTTGTTTCAAGTGCATAATTAATGAAATTATTATTCATAATTAGTAAATGTCCAGAGAGCAAAGA
>NW_012141969.1:4329484-4330914 GCF_000956105.1 Propithecus coquereli | reverse complement strand
AAGCATCTTCAGTTGCAATGAGGACAGGCAGTGGAAATTTGATAGATTTTCTTGGTTGGCAGTTTGGATACCACAAAGGCTGTCCATACATAAGCTGTTGTGGTTGTTTCTCTGAAGCTTATATCAAGTTGTCCAGCTTCAGCTTGCAGGGCTTTACGAAAAGAGTAGTTTTAATTATATCAAGTTTTCTAGCTTTAGCTTACAGGGCTTCAGGAAAAGAGAAATGATTTCAAGCCAGAAGGATGGGAGCTAATTGGAAATATTAGTTTGGAGAGTCACAGCCATATATTGAAGGAAACCATTTATAGAAGAATTAAGAATCCAGCCCATATTATAGGTAGATAATAAAACCTCAAAGAAAATGAACAGGGCTAGAAACCAATGTTGGGTGCACTACAGTTTTCTTCTGAAACATAATTTTTCTCTTAACAGTCACTCCCTATTTCTACCCAAGGTAATCAAAGTAAGACTGATTTGCTTGCAAAATAAGTTTAGTATCATTAAACTTGGCCTGATTATATACACAAAGTGCAGCAAAAATACTGATTGACCATATGGGCTCTTTTTCAGTTTGATTTGCTGGAACTTTTGATAAAGAATCTTATATTGGACTTACAAAAATCTCTCAAGGATAGGAAGCCAAACCAAGGACTTTTCATCAAGCCGTATCTGTAACACATAGTTTTGGGTTAATTCCTCTTTTCTCTAGGCACCCAAAATATCCTGAGATTCTTGGGCATACCAGGAAGTGACATTCCTTACTCACTTGTAAGGCTGGGAATCCTCAGGCCAGTTTTCCCAAAGGGAGCCTTTATTGGCTCCATGAAGTCAGCCTTAGTCCCTTAAAGCTATCTGGTCATTACTGAGAATATGGCATTCTGGTTAAAGCCTTGGTAATATTACCAGCGTTTCCAACTGTGTCCCGTTACAAGAACAGATTCTTAGTGAACTTATGCAAATAACTATATTGCCATATAAATAAGAATACTCACAAATAGTTTCCTAACTCTGGAGGATCAGGTAGGGAGATAAAGTAAATGTTTCCATTTTTTGTTCACAAAAATATACTTTACTGAATTGCTGTGAGCTATAGGTGGCTTAAAAGAAAAAAGTTTCATTAAATCTAGAAAACAAAACATTTAAAGAATAAGCAATGTTTCAAACAAAAAGTCACAAATAAAACAAAATTATCCTTATAAGTTCATTTAGTCCCATGTAATTAGTTCTTGTTCTGCTTGATCTTGGTTAGTAGTTTCATGAAGCCATCAGTTTCTTTATTAGAGTTCTGCAAATTCTTACCTAGTCCAATAGTATGATCTTAAAGTAATCAAAAATTTGTATCCCAGAATACTTGTCAGAGTGTTTTCCATGAATCTCCTTGAAGAAGAAGCAATTTTTGGCTCTAGCTGGTTGCAAATGCTTTTAGAGAG
>NW_012141969.1:4323861-4324608 GCF_000956105.1 Propithecus coquereli | reverse complement strand
CAAGTTTCTTTGTAACCTGAGGCATCTTACACTTATAGATCAAGGAAATAAGTACTATTGAAAAAATCATATCTAATAACCAAAATTATGATTCCCATTATTCTTATATGGTAGGTGAAACCTGGATGAGGTGGAGGGAAGTAAGACAAAAAATGAATGGTTGTTCCCACCAAATTGAAATGACCACACAGAAATGGAAATTTATTTAAGAGCCCAATTTACAGTGTACATGTATGTACTATAACACCATTCGAATAAGGAAGGCTGTGGCCAGGTTGCTCTATTCATAAAAGTTTACAGAAACCTTAAGGAATGTAAAGCTCAGATTTTTCCTCTATTATTTTCCTCTATTATTAATTAGAGCTTACCTCTTCATTAATACTGAAGTCTTATTGCTATATTAAAAGTATATTTCCTACTAAACCAGGAGCTAGCAATGTGCAGCCCATGGACTAAATCCACTCTGCCTCCTGTTTTTGTAAATAGTACTTTATTAAAACAAAGTTAGATGAATTATTTGCTTATTGTTTATGGCTGTTTGTTTTTGCACTACAATGGTAGAGTTAGTTGAATAGCTGCAACTGAGTCCACGTGGCATGCCAAGCCTGAAATACTCCCTGGCTCCTTAAAAAAAAAAAGGCTACTGTGCCCTACTCTATTATGACAAATAATTAGTTATATCAAAAGATATATAGAACCCCAAATCTATTTCACTTACTATGGAATATTACATATAATAACATTATA
>NW_012141969.1:4319965-4321991 GCF_000956105.1 Propithecus coquereli | reverse complement strand
GGACTCAAATAAGATCAATCAGAAATGAAAAAGGAGACATTACAACCAATACCACAGAAATAGAAAATATCATCCATGAATATTACACATACCTCTATACACACAAACTTTTAATAGAAAACCCAGAGGAAATGGATAAATTCCTGGAAACACACAAGCTTTCAAGCCCAAATCAAGAAGAAATAGAAATCCTGAACAGACCAATAATGAGCAGCAAGACTGAAGCAGGAATAAAAAATCTCCCAACAACAAAAAAGCCCTAGACAAGATGAACTCACAGCTGAATTCTACCAGACATTCAAAGAACTGGAACCTGTCCTAGAGAAATTATTCCATAACATTCAGGAGGAGGGCTTCTTCCCAACAACGTCTATGAAGCCAGTATCACCTTGATACAAAACCCAGGAAAGGACACGACAAAAAAAGGACAACTACAGACCAATATCCCTTATGAACATAGATTAAAAAATCCCCAACAAAGTGCTAGCAAACCAAATTCAACAACACTTTGAAAAGATAATTCACCATAACGAATTGGGTGTCATCCCAGGGATGCAAGGATGATTCAACATATGCAAAATAATAAATGTGATTCACCACATAAACAGAAGAAAAACAAAGACCATATGATCATCTCAATAGATGCAGAAAAAGCATTTGATAAAATCTAGAACCTTTGCATGATAAAAACCCTCAAAAAACTAGGCATAAATGGAAAATACCTTAAAATTATAAAGCCATATATGACAAAATCATAGCCAACATCATACTGAATGTGGAAAAGTTGAAAGCCTTTCCCCATAAGAACTGGAACAAGACAAGGGTGGCAACTGTCACGAATTCTTTTCAACATAGTATTGGAAGTCCTAGCCAGAGCAATCAGGCAAGAGAAAGAAATGACATCCAAATCAGGAAAGAGGAGGTCAGACTATTCCTGTTTGCCAATGACATAATCTTGTATCTAGAAAACCCCAAATACTCCACCAAAACACTCCTAGAACTCATAAATTATTTACCAAAGTCTCAGGTTACAAAATCAATGTACGCAAATCAGTAGCATTTCTATATTCTAATGAAAGTCAAGTTGAGAGTCAAATCAAGGACTCACTATCATTTAAAATAGCTACAAAGAAAATAAAATACCTAGAAATACACTTAATCAAGGAGATGAAAGATCTCTACAAGGAGAACCACAAAACATTGATGAAAGAAATCATAGGTGACACAAACAAATGGGAAAACATCCCTCGCTCACGGATTGACAGAATCAATACCATTAAAATGTCCATATTTTCCAAAGTGATTTAGATATTCTACACAATCCCCATTGAAATACTAACATCATATTTTACCGATCTAGAAAAAATAATCCTAAGCTTTGTTTGGAACCAAAATTGAGCCCAAACAGCCAAAGCAATCTTAGGCAAAAAGAACAAACCTGGAGACATCATATTATTTGATTTCAAATTATACCACATGGCTATAGTAACAAAAACAGCCTGATACTGGTATAAATGTAGAGACATACACCAATGGAACAGAATAGAGAACCAAGAAACAAAACCGTATTGCTATGACCAACCAATCTCGGACAAAGCAGACAACATATGCTGGGGAAAGGAAGCCCTATTCAATAAATGGTGCTGGGAAAATTGGATAGGCACATGCAGAATGAAACCATATTCAAAAATTAATTTGAGAAGAATAAAAGACTTAAATGTAAGGCATGAAATCATAAAAAGTCTAGAAGAAAATGGGAAAACTCTTCTACACATCAGCCTAGGCAATTTATGACTAAGACCCCAAAGGCAAATAATGCAACAACACACATAAATAAATGGGACTTAATAAAATTAAGACCTTTCATTTTACTTCTGTTTATATGGTGAATCATGTCTATTGATTTGCATATGTTGAACCATCCTTGAATGCCTGGGATGAAACTAACTTTATCATAGTGAATTGTCTTTTGATGTGTTGTTGAATTTGGTTTGCTAGTATTTTGGGGTGATTTTTGCATCTGTGT
>NW_012141969.1:4316329-4317940 GCF_000956105.1 Propithecus coquereli | reverse complement strand
TCAGTGGCAATGGCGACGGGTGGAGAGGAAGAGGTATGTCAGCAAAGTCTGAGGAATGTGAATATTGAGAAAGTTGCCCTTCCTATTTCTATAACAAAAATCTGTATTCTTTCCTTTGTTCTTGACTCATCCCCTTTTCCCAAATATATAACTCCCTACTTCTCAAGGGAAGCCATTCAAGAGTTACCCCAAGGTTTAAGAAATACTGGCTGGCAAAGATTATGCCTTTTTCTGAGTCTGTGTTAATGAATCAGGTGAAGCAATGACTCAAGGAGTACAGAGGCAAGGGCCAAGAAATTTAAGAAAATTACTCCTACAGGTGGTACTTAAAATACCTGGGTTCACCTGTATAAAAATATGTTGAATGTAATAAGATGTGAATTCTACTGCAGGTGGGGCAAAGCAGACAGAACTTCTTCCTTTCAATTATCTTTTAAACAACATGCTCATTTTTAAAGATATTTTCTCCTTAAAGGACATATTTTTGTTTACTAAAAAAAATGATTTCACTCTGGGCCCAATGACCTAGAGAGATGTTCCTTCCCATCTATGGGCCTTTAAAAATACCTCAAAGTTAGTCTGTGTTGGTGGGGTTTCCAAAAAGGCATAACCTAAACCAAATATTTTATTTGGAAATTATTCCCTGGAAACTCCTTAGGAGATAGGGAAGTAAAACAAGGAAGGGAGGATGCCATAGATGGTACATTAATAAGGTAGCTACTTATTGAGTTGAGAGCACAAAAACTTCCATTTACTGCCTGCAAAAATCTAGACTGCCATGATAGAAATCTTTGAAAGCCGTTCAGCATGCCAATGGGGTTTCCCTGGGGCAATATCACATGGCATGGAGAGACAGAGGTCAGGTACAATCTTTCACAGAATGTACTGACGTTTCTACACTGTATGAGAGGCATGTACCCATTTAGAAAATGTGTTGCTTATTAAGTTTTCCACTGACATCTCTTGGCCTCACAGGGAATTTCCAGTGCATGTCAATTTCTGAGCTGTGCATTTAGTGCACAGTAGAAGGCTATCGTTCTGTATCATGGTCCATTGCTTAATGCAATCTTCCAACAGCCAGAAGAATGTTTTTCTCCCCTACTGGGTCTTTCAGATGAGATACTTTCCCAGCATTACTGTTATTGTCTCTGTAAACTGATTTTCCATCAGAGTTAGAACTTTGGAGAAAACAGGTTTTAGCTTTTTCCTAAGAAATGAATCTCACTGGTGATATTAACAAGTTCAACTCAGATAAAACACTTTGTTCTTATTGTTCCAAATATGGGTCATTTGTGGTAACTGTAAACATATTTTCTCCACAGTTTGAAGACTTCTTTTTGGAATTATAAACATTTTTACAGCAAGTTTATTAATATTTTAGTTGCTAAAAACATGAATTTTATTTCAGTATTGTTTTATGAATGAAAAACAGTTAATCCTCCTTTATCATTTGTGAATCTTATAAAAGGCTAACCTCTGGTGAAGATCTTTGTGATTTGTGATCATTTTAAAACTTCTGAGTTGCGACATTCAGTATATCTATGAAAATGAAATATCTTCTGCTGTTCACTTCCTGCCAGGATTTCCTCAGAACAAGGATATTTTATTGCA
>NW_012141969.1:4302950-4303789 GCF_000956105.1 Propithecus coquereli | reverse complement strand
ATTCTGTTACTAAATATCCATTGGAAACTGTTTGAAGAAAAAATTTGAAGTTTAGAGTGAGGACTGTCCTAGAGAGATTTACACTGGAGTGCTAGAAATAATTTCCCATTTAATTTCTTTGAACATTTGATAGTTATTTTTTTTAAAATAGGTATTTTATAAATAGCAGTGACATTATTATTCTGCATGTAAGTGAGTCTATCCTATAGCAACTTTTCTACTAAATAGCATAAATTAAACCTTTCTGGGAAATGATCTGGATGGATTAACTGAGCTGTCTTTTGACTTCCTTCTGTTCCGTAAAAGGGGAGAAATGCTGAAGCATCCATATACCTCTTATCTTTCTTTTTCCTTAAGACAAACCTGATGCTTTCAAACATTTCTCTGAATATTTGTTTTAAAAAGAATCAAAGAGGCATTGAAAAATTGCTGTTTGAAATGATCAAATGAAAGCAGCTATACCATAGGGTAGAGTCTATCTTAAAACATAGGCTACATAGGTTATGAGATGAACAGCTCTTTTTCTCTATAATTCAAAGAAATTGGGTAAAAAGGGATTGCACCAGTGGTTTGTATCTAGGCTGCATATTAGAGCTTTATAAAAACTCCAAAACTCTGGCCTAACCCCAGATAAATTAATCAATTGATGTGAAGTGAGTTTTAAAAGGTCTAATGTACAGCCAAGATACAAACCTGGGGTGAGACTTAGGCATTCGTGTTTTTGAAGCTCCTGGGTGATTTATATGAGCAGACAGATTGAGAATCAGTGGTCTGAAGAGAAAACAAGTCATTCTCTCACAGAAAGTTTTATTTAGCCTGTTTCTAGCAATACTAAAATG
>NW_012141969.1:4301491-4302900 GCF_000956105.1 Propithecus coquereli | reverse complement strand
AGCCTCCTTTCTTCTCCCTATGTTTTTACTTTTTTGTGCTCTCCATTCATGTTAGACACAAAAAGAAGCTACCGATTCTTTCGCAAAGATGTTGTATAAGTTAAAAGGCATTCATTTTTATATAAGGTATATGCTTTATGACATCATTAAAAAACCTTCCATGGTAATAATCTTGAGGTATTGGTTGGTGTGCTCAGCTGAATTGTGAATACTGCCCTTATGCAAGTAGCCAGTTTTGTCAAAGGGAACTTTCTGGATTCTGATTCACATTCTGTACCTTTATATGCAATCAGGTGCTTTAATGGAAAAAACACTAGAGGATGACCTTGGAATAGTCCCATTCAGTCATTAGTTGGCTTTGGGATATCAAGAATTCCCTATTTCTGTCAATTTCTGAAGATATTAAAGAACTCTGCAAATTACCTATAAAATGAGCTGACAAATTCACAAGGATCACTTTTATCTTTAATATTCTAAGTTTTTGTACCTGTAAGTTTTTTTGTGTTTTGGTTTGTGTTGTTTTTGTCACTGTATTAGTAATTTCAGGCTAGCATAACAAAATACTACAGACTAAAAACAACATAAATGTCTCTCTCACAGTTATAGAGTCTGGAAAGTCTAAGATCAAGGTGCCCAAAAGGTAGATTTCATTCTGAGACATCTTCTCTTGGCTTGTGTTCATATGAGGTCTTCTTTGTGTGCTTTGGTAAAGAAAGAAAACTCTCTGGTGTTTCTTCTTGGGGCCTTAATTCCATCATGAGGGTCCTACCTTCAGGATCTCATCTAACCGTAACTACCTTTCAAAGGCCTCACCTCCAAATATCATCACATTAGGAGGGACGGCTTCAACGTACAATTTGGAGGGAACAAAACCATTTGACACATGACAATCTCTTATATGATCTATTCTGGAGCCAATTTACAAGCCTCTTCTCCCCCCTTTTCTTTTCCATTTTTTTTTATTTGAGCACATTATGGGGGTACAAATGTTTAGGTTACATATATTGCCTTTGCCCCACCCAAGTCAGAGCTTCAAGCGTGTCTATCCCCCAGATGGTGAGCACCACACCCATTAGGTGTGAATATACCCACCCTCTCCTCCCCCTCCCACCTGCCTAACACCTGATGAATGTTACTACTATATGTGCACTTAAGTGCTGATTAGTTAATACCAATTTGATGGTGAGTACAAATGGAACCCGTTCTTTTGCTCTTGTGGTGCCCCACTTTGGATAATAGGCTCAAGTTTAATTCAGGAAAATGTAAGTGGTGCTAGATCACTGTCATTTCTTATAATTGAATAATATTCCATTGTAAACAAATACCAAATTTTGATAATCCACTCATGGATTGACGGGCACTTGGGTTGTTTCCACATTCTTGCAATAGTGAATTGTGCTGCCATAAAC
>NW_012141969.1:4289810-4290949 GCF_000956105.1 Propithecus coquereli | reverse complement strand
TGAAGATCTTACATAGGGTCACAAAGAATAAATTAGGAAAAGTCAAATTTATTTGGTTTTTTTGAAATAATAATTAGACTAATGAAATGCATAATGTATAATATATCTAGATTTCAAGAAAAATTAAAAAGTTCTATTATCTTCCTAAGGAAAAAAGGAATAGGAAATCTATTGCTAAGTGATCATACATTACTAAAACTCTGCTTAAAAACAAGTTGCATGGACAAGGTAAAAATCCATCATGGCAATATTTTCACAGGCCACTGTCTTCATCACTACCCTTTTCATTTATATCAGTGTTTCGGGTGAACTCTTAAAAGGTTTCTTACTTCGGTGTATATATCATAATAATTGGTGTGATATAGATTACATTCAATGAAAGAATAGAAATACAAAAAGACCTTAGTTGAAAAGGTGAAATGAGTCTAATACAGTCATATTTTATTTATTTTTTGATGCTACAGAGAAACAGGTAAGAATTGTGTAAGAATAAAATGAAATTGCCCCGAGAAGTAGTGAGTGAGTTATCTTGCATTTGTTGCAGTATAATTTGATTAAACCCAGATAGTGGTTACAAACAGAAATCATGGAGTAACTGCATGGCTTACCTATCAGACTTCACGGTATATTCCAAGTCTTAGAATATTGAATATTTCTGAAATTCTTACTATGAGAAGGTCATTATTTCCAGCCCTATAGTGGATTCAAACTGGTATAGAGCCTTGGCTCTTAAATATCTCCTGTTTAAGCTGTTCTGTCAACATTTCCTGTCAGCTCTACCTTCAGAAGATATCCAGATTTGGACCATGTCTCAGCATCTCCACATTCACCACCTTGATCTAAGCTCATCTCTGGTCTGAATTCCTGAATTCCTGTGTCCCTGTGTCCCTGTGTCTGATCAGAGCTCCCTACTTCTCCCCTGCCTGCTTCAGTCTGATCTTAACGAGGGAGATTCCTTGCTATCCCTGGAACTGGCCAGGCAAGCTCCCGACTCGGGACCTCTGCTTCTGCCATTTACTGTACTTGAAATGCTCTTCCACCAGATACCTGCATATTCCTTTCTTCCTTCCTGTTTTTACTCAAAAGTCACATTCCAGTGAGGCCTTTCCTGGCCACCCAAACTGAAAATTCAACTCTCC
>NW_012141969.1:4287071-4289760 GCF_000956105.1 Propithecus coquereli | reverse complement strand
TCAAATTTACAACTCAATGGACTTGATAAGACCTGGTTTTTCATGAGGAACTCTGATCTCTTAGCCACCTGGTATCCAAGTACTCAGTCTTTACAAGGGTTAAGTAGCATGCAAGGAGCTGTTTTCCTGTTTTTGGAAGAATAGATCTTTGTTGGGTAGAGTATAGCTTATTTTCAGAACTCTAGGGGTCTGTTCTGCCCAGTCTCCTATTGGGCCTTGCCAGAGACTCCACACAGAATTATTCACACTGGATACCTCTAGCATTATCAAATCTCAGCCATTTGACTCAAGTGTTAGTGCACCTCGTAACATGAACTAGACAAATGGTTTCAACTCAAAACAGATATATGAGTCATCAGATATAAAGATAGCAGCCTTATGAGTCATCAGATATGTGGATAACAGCAGTTCCCAAGTGCAGTATATGCACTGAAGCAGCAGACAATATATGGTCCTTTATCTTTAATATCTAGGATATACAGAATGTTGGATTGGCCCATTTCACCACCAGTCTCACTGGCCCACTTGTGGAATCTTCAGCTCTGCCATATTAAATGTTGTATGTTCCAGAGGGGGAATAATCTGACAGGTGCATGTTACACATTCCACTGAATTGAAAGGTGCAACTACCACTTGTCCATTTTGGATATTATGTCATCAGGAAATAATGTCATTGTCAATTATATCAGTGGGAAAGGAGGCAAAGAGTTACTGAATTTGGTGATGGAAAATACTTTGATTACTATGAAGAGTAAGGATGCTACTGCACAGGGCGTGTAGGGGAGAGTGTATCTTATAGCCAGGGGTTTGAAGTGTATCTTGATGCTTCTTTACCAAGAGATTAGTATAAATAGGCAATTTTTGTAGCACCAGCTGAACAGGGGAAAAGTTAAAAAGGATTTAGACTTCTAGGGAATGAAGTTCTAGTTCACCCTACCATTCAAGCAACCCAGATGATACTCAGTGCTTGCTCATGATGATGGAAATCTGGAGTTCTGGTAAAGGGGAAGATGATGAATAATTATTACATCCTCAAAACCAGGAAAAGCAGCAATCATGAAAGTATTGAGAACTTTATAGGAGATAACAACTGGCAAAGATGGCATTGTCACTTTCACTTTCATTGTGCAAGTAGAATGAGGAGGTACAATTATTAACCCAGTTTACGTACTTCTCCAGATTTTCTTGAAGCAATATGCCCCCACCACTACCATCTACAGACTTGCCCAACTTCTTAATGGAAAGCTTTATCCATTACTTTCACAGAGATATCTCCTAACACTTCCAGCTCTCCCTGCCTTCCATGATGATACCGGGCTTCCACATGGTCTCAGAGCAGTACCCATCACAGCCCAGACATCCAAGTTTTACAACCCATGGAAGCTATTGTTACCCCACCCTTTCTTGGTTTAGATGATGTCTTTCATCATGGATGGAAGGATTTGATTTTCCTCTTGGTTGCTTGGAGAAGCTCAATAACACAGCCTAGAGGTTTTAGGAGTTAGTGTTCTGTGTGGCAAGCTTGGATCGGCATGATGCAGCACATGAGAAGCTTTTGTTAGATAAATCTCCATATAGCCTCTCAGGGGATGGCCAATGTGATCAATTAAAAAGCTGCCTTTTCTTATGAAGCTGTGACCAGCTTGATAATACAGTGTGTTACATTTATTTTTTTATTTCTTTTGGTGTATGTTTTCTTTTTTGCCTCAGCTCTTCCCCTCTTTCACCACTTACTTTCCTAAGATTTCACACTGCCCCCTAAATAAAACATTAGATTTTAAGCTTTGCTGTGAGCTCTGTTTTTTTAAAGGAACTTGGACTAAGATAAGGGTGTTTAATAATTCTGCACATGCATGCAGTAGATTGTTTATAAGAGAGAATCCTGAGAAAATGAGGGAAACTTCTTGTCATGGAAAGCAACAAGAGGTCAAGTGTAAGGAAAATCAGAAAGAGAAATGAGGTGTTGTGAGATGCATGAAACAAAAGATGAAGAAAACAGAAATGTGAGCAGCATGAAAGAGGAAAATTATTCACCAGATTTAAGCATTAAGCTTCCCTTGAGATATTTCTTAGGGGCAAGGAAGGGTAATGAGTTTAGAATATGAAATGGAGAGTATCATTGTTGACAGAAAGAGACCAAATATAAACTCCCGGAAGAGATCAGCCTGCTGGGAATCTGTCTTCCTTCTTGTCTTTGCAGCTTTTTAAAAAAAAATTACATGCAGATATTCATATCAAGACCAATATTACTCTAAAGTGTGACCTTGGCTATTTACTTGTGGAGTGGACAAGAAACTAATGAAAGTCAAAGAATATTAAAAGTATTGTGCAGATCTTGCGGTACTGGCTCCTTTAGAGGTTTTTAAAGTAAGTCTGTTTAGATCCTGGTTTAGGGACCACTGTAGATAATTTTCAAAATGTATTCTTTAGGGCCTAATTAAGCTAAAACATTCTCTTAGGCCAGAATACAAATGTCAATGTCTATATCTTCTATATCAGTGGTTCTCAAACTTCAGTATGTTTCCAAATAATGGAATTGTTAAACCACAGCTTGCTGGGTGCCACATTCAAAGTTTCTAATTTAGTGGTTCTGAGGCAGTGCTGATAATTTGAAATTCTAAAAAGTTTCTAGTAGATATTTATGTTGCCAGGGGACCTAATTTTGAATGAATGTTATTATATCTGAGTC
>NW_012141969.1:4284752-4286086 GCF_000956105.1 Propithecus coquereli | reverse complement strand
ACATTTATTGAGACACTTGAAAAAGGCTGAAAATATATTTTCATTCCTGTAATGAAATTCATGATAGAACGTAATCAAAAACATTAGAGTCTTTACTCATTTCAAAATGAAGAATAAAGAAATTAAATATTGGTCTGTGCCTTTTAAAAGCTGATACACACAGGCAGTGGAAAGATATGTTTGAGAGGCTGGGATTTGGAAATGGTGAAAGACTCTGTATTTTGGCTTGTAGAAATTCCTTGGGATCAAAGGATTAGAGAAGTAATGGAAGAAAAGTCATGAGAAAGAAGAGCTCAGTGGAGCCTTGGAAGACCCTTGAACAGACTGTCCAGTTAGGAGTGAATGACAGTGCAGCAAATGGCCACAATTTGGGGGCATTGTTTAATTGCACAGGAACCCTCAGAGTTGAGTCATCAGCACCCACTGCACAACCCCACTTTCAAGGCACACTGCATTGTCTGGGCTCTGGGGATAAGCAAACATCTATGGAGAGCTCCCTTTCACAATAGCCATCACTTCACCAAGAGACCTCCAAACACATTCATGCTCTTAGTCATCTTGTGGTCCACATCCAGATTCCTTGCTATGAATACTCGTACACTTCTATTGAAACCTCTCAGAAATCTATTGTCCTAAACAGAGAAAACGTACTTAACTGAGAGGTTGTAGTGACAGTAGAGAGAGCTCAGCATCTATACTTCAAGCCACATATGATATATGAAGGCAGCTTAAGAAACCTCTGAAACCAGGAAAAAATCAAAGCACTATCCTTATTATATATCCTTTGCAACCCCTCCACCTTCCAAAGAAAGCAGAACTGAGGTGAATTATCGGTTAGATGGTACATGGGAGATTTTCTGAGTGAAAGGACACAAATTCGAGAATCTTAATTTATGCCAAATGTTAGACTACTCCAAAAAAAAAAAAAAAAAGAGAGAGAGGTATGGGGGAAGATCAGTGCTGGGAGATCGGGGATGGGAACATGGCTGGAGTCAGTGTGGCTGGTGAGGCTGCCTAGAGGGAACTGTGGTGGCTCAGGGTTGGTGATGTGGCTGGCTTCCAAAAAGGAGAATTATACCAGAAACAGAGATGTTTAATGATACAATTTCCCAAATGTCCTACCATTTTAGGCAGTGTCGAGCTCTCCCCTCTTTTTCTTCACAGCAAAACCTAATTTTCATAAAGGACTTCATCAGCCATTAATACTTGGTGGGTATTGAATCTCAAAATGTTGGCTCTCTAAAGAGTATGCATTTCCATGGCTACCTCAAAATTACAAAAGGAAAGCTTCATCTGCTTTAAAGCAATTTAAGTTGCCAATATGCATTATGAAT
>NW_012141969.1:4273632-4276467 GCF_000956105.1 Propithecus coquereli | reverse complement strand
ATTTAGTTTCAAATATTTGAAAGAGAGAGCTAGAAGACATGATGTATAATTTATTTTTTAAATATACACCTTGATTATAATTCTCAAACATTGTCTAGCCATCCTCTTACAGAAATAAAAGTATATTAAATTAAAAAGGCATTTTCAAGAATGTTAAAGTCATTGTTTCAAAGTATCTTCTTTAAACCAGTTAGCTGATGCCTTTTTATTTCAATAGTAAGAAGCACTGATAAATTGTCAGCTAATTTTGAGCCTATTTTGATATAAGATTTTTAACACTTACTAATTTTAAAATGCACACACAGCATTTGTGGTAATGTTCAAAACAAGATCAAGTTAGAGGAAATTGCATGGGTGACACTTCTGGGCTTTAAGACTTTTTTAGAATTGAAATAAGATGACAGAAGTAGGAAGTTAGTTTCATACTGTGTTTTGCTCTATGTTTGTTATAACCCTTTTTTGTGCACTTCATGTCTTTTTCTCTCTCATCTTGTCCTACAGGAAGGGCTATGGGGACTGTGCTTGCACTAACATGTCTCAGAGAGTTTTAGGGTCAGGACCAATGTGGTCTACCTCGAACACGTTGTCTCTGTTCCTGGCCTCTGGTTGGCTTCTACTTCTTTCTCTCCATTTTCTTATTTCAATACCAGGATCAATTGCTCAGTACCTTCTTTACTGGGCTACCTCTGGTTCATCTATACATCTTCCTTATCTTAAATATGGAAATAAGATCCCTTGCTTTGCAGGATCATTAGTAAGACTAAATGAGATGATGCTCAGCACAGTGTATTGTCTATAAGCTCAATAAATTACAGCTATCATGATATGAATTATCTACTCATATTACTATTGCTACCAGGTGTACTAAACCTATAATTAAAATGAAAATATCATCTATTTGCAACTCATCTAGTTTGCATCCTGCCTTTCTAGTAGGAAAGAATCAAGACCTGTTTTTCAACACTAATGTGCTTTGCTTTCTTGCACATGATGACTATAAAGGATGTTGAGGACCTCGAGCTTTACATTCAAAGAGTTATACGCTGATTTTAAATATATATTTTTTTCCTTCACCTAAGTTTCCTTGATTTGGGGGTCTCAATTCACTGTATCTTCAATGCCTCTCAATGTCCCAAGTAATTAATTTAGATTATCTTGATATCTGAACCTCAAATTCCCATTGGTTTCCTAATGTCATCTTTTAGTCAGTCAGATGTTTAGTAGTGGTGGATACCAATTTGGTGTTATGATCCAATATAAACTTTTTTCTTTTGAAAATGACTTTGTAATTATACAGATGTGTGTGACAAGTGAATTTGCATGTGGTTAAGATAAATAATAAATTTCTGTTACCAGACATCTCATATGAAAACAATAAAAATATCCTATTTCATCTCTGATTTTTTCCAAATATGTTTTTTTAAATAAAGTGTTTCTGTATGTGTAAAAGGATCATCTTTAGTGAGAGGAAAGAATGAGGCCCTCTTAGTAAATCAGGGGCAAAAAGTGAAGAGGGATTCTGATGCTGTTCAAGAACTTGTGTTCCAAATGTTTCTGAGACTGTATATCCCTTATGGGTGTTTACAAGGCCATGAAAACAAGTAACAAAGAGAAGACTATACATTTAGGATGTGGGTATCTTGGGGGGTGGTATAATTTTACCTAAAGTCATAGAAATTTTGGGTAGCTTTTTTAGGGAAAAAATGATAGCAGAACTGACATTTACCTAAGTTCTTTCTCTTGAGAAAACATATCCAATACAAAAATGGACATGTTTTAAAATTATGTGTGTGTGTGTCAGAGCTTCACTGACTGACTACTTGTACTTATAAAATGTTTCTCTGGTAGATATATTTTCTTATCAGCATTGATTTGTCCATAGTAAACATGAAAATGCATAAAATGTATTATGTGCACACAGATAAGTGTATACATACAGCCATACATAAA
Source organism: Propithecus coquereli (assembly GCF_000956105.1). Classification (NCBI taxonomy): domain Eukaryota; kingdom Metazoa; phylum Chordata; class Mammalia; order Primates; family Indriidae; genus Propithecus; species Propithecus coquereli. The sequence goes on along the minus strand of NW_012141969.1, from coordinate 4,274,517 downwards.
GTCACATGTGTGTGATAATTAGGCAGAAGATACTATTTTAGACTGATGGAAAGCTCTTCAAAGGAGATAAGGTTGCTAGAGGATGAAGGAGAAGTGGTTTGAAAGTAAAAATACTTTGGAAGCAGTATCCTGTAATATCTGCAGGACTTGAGTTACTGAGCAGGATAAGAGAACTGTCTTTACATATGAGAGGTACAATTCGCAGCTTAGAAAGTTTTCCCACAGATAAACTTATTTGACTTCCTCAATGTTATATGAAGCCCTCCCCAATTACAATTGTACCCAGTTACAAACATACACAATAAATGCTACAAACATAATATTGTAAAAGAACACTTTTATTGTGCTCATAGATTCTGTGGGTCTGAAATTTGGAAAAGGTACAGCAAGTAATAGTTGTTTCTTCTCTATAATGTCTGGAGACACAATTAGCAAACTCAAAGTCTCAGTGTAAATTGATGCCAGGGGCTGTTATGTGAGGCTCATTTACCTGGGCTGGGAGGACTCAAAAACTAGGACTGCCAGCAGAAGGAACATGGCCTCCCTCATGACTTGAATTCTTACAGCATGGCAGCCTCAGAGTAATTGAATTTCTAACACAGTGGCCCAGGGATACAAGAGCAAAAGTTTTAGTGAAAAAAGCAGAAGCAGTATTGCCTTTTATGATCTAGCCTTAAAATCAAGCAGCATCACTTTTACCTCACTCTGTTGGTTATAAGTGCCTCACAAACCCATCCAGATTAAATGGGAGGGCAATTAGAGTCAAGATATTGAAAAGGGGATGGCAATATTCTAGAATGGTATGTGGGATGGGAGAATATTGTTGCAGTCGTGTTTAGAAAATATAATACACCACAGAAGCTAAAGTTCAATGTGGTCGAATGA
>NW_012141969.1:4271726-4273582 GCF_000956105.1 Propithecus coquereli | reverse complement strand
CTTATATTACCTTCACTTATTCATTCTCTAATACTCTTCCTTTCTTTATGTAGATCCAAACTTCTGACCTATATCATTTTCTTTCTCTCAAAAAAATTTATTTTTTAACATTTATTGAAAGGCAGGTCTACTGCCAAAAAATTTAATTTTTTGTTTGCCTGAGCAAGTCTTAATTTATTATCATTTACTTTTTAAGGATAATTTAACAGGGCACAGAATTCTAGGTTTGTGGGGTTTTTTTTCCCTCAACACTTTAAATATTTTACTACACTCTCTTCTTGCTTGCATGGTTTCTGAGAAGTCAGATAAAATTCTTATCTTTGCTTCTCTGTAGATGAGGTAGTTGCTCAGAAATCCTTTCTTCAACTATGCCCAGTCTACTGAGTCTATCAAAAACATTCTTCATTTCTGCTGCAGTATTGTAAACTACACCATTTCTTTTTAATTCTTTCTTTGAATTTCCATCTCTCTGCTTATGTTACCCATGTATTCTTGTATGTCATCTACTTTTTCCATTAGAGCCATCAACATTAATTATAGTTTTAAATTCATGATCTGATGACTCCAGTAATCCTTCTGGATCTGGTTCTGAGGCTTGCTGTGAGTCTTTGAATTGTGCGTTTTTGCCTTTTAGTATGCCTTGGAATTTTTTTGTTGGTAGGTAGACATAATGTTCTGGGTAAAAATAACTGTGGTAAATAGGCTTTATTGATATAATAGTAAGGTGTTGGGTGAGGGAAAACATTCTATAATCCTATTTATTGGGTCACATTCTTTTTGGTGAGCCTGTGTCCCTGGATAGTGAATTTTATTAGGTTTTTTTTTTACATTGTTAGATAGTAGGGGATGACTAGAGGGGTCTGGAGATGGGTATTTCCCTTCTGCCAGATTTTTAAAACTCTCATAAAATGCCTATAGGTTAGATTCTGATGAATTAGTTTCTCTTAAGAGTAGTCATTATGAAATAAATCAGAATACTCTGTCATGTTTCAAAGTGGCTACTTTTCCCCTTCCTTTACTAGAAGCCTGAGGGGATTTTTCTCTGATTTTCACTCTGAGAACCTCATAGGGTTCCTGGAGATAAAACTCACAAAAGCATGGGGTGACTGGGTTCCCCTGGAGCTTTTGTCTTTCAGGTTTGTCCACACTGAACTTTTAGAAATTTATCAACTACAGTTCAGGTTTTCCTACCTGAGCATGTGTTACCATGGAGTTTTCTGCTCCGTTAAGTTCTAATTCTCTGTATTGTCCTGTCCAAATTTGGAGGCTGTAATTTGACCTGTGACCTAACTTCTCTGATGTATCCATGAAGAGTTGTTGATTTTTCGGTTTGTTCAACTTTTTCTTTGTTGTTAGGATGGAATAGCAGCTTATATATTCCTTACATGCGAGACTTGAATCCAGCAGTCCATAATTTAGTTTCAAATATTTGAAAGAGAGAGCTAGAAGACATGATGTATAATTTATTTTTTAAATATACACCTTGATTATAATTCTCAAACATTGTCTAGCCATCCTCTTACAGAAATAAAAGTATATTAAATTAAAAAGGCATTTTCAAGAATGTTAAAGTCATTGTTTCAAAGTATCTTCTTTAAACCAGTTAGCTGATGCCTTTTTATTTCAATAGTAAGAAGCACTGATAAATTGTCAGCTAATTTTGAGCCTATTTTGATATAAGATTTTTAACACTTACTAATTTTAAAATGCACACACAGCATTTGTGGTAATGTTCAAAACAAGATCAAGTTAGAGGAAATTGCATGGGTGACACTTCTGGGCTTTAAGACTTTTTTAGAATTGAAATAAGATGACAGAAGTAGGAAGTTAGTTTCATACTGTGTTTTGCTCTATGT
>NW_012141969.1:4269153-4271676 GCF_000956105.1 Propithecus coquereli | reverse complement strand
TTTTTATTATTGACTTATAATTCACATACAATAAAATTCATCGTTTTGAAGTATACAATTCAGCAGTTTTTAGTATATTTAAAGTACATCCACAAGGTGGTGCAACCATCACCAATACCTAATTCTAGAACATTTTTCACCATACCAATGAGAAACTCTATACTAATTAGCAACCACTCCCCATTCTTCACTTCCCCAATCAGTTGGCCACCAGGAATCTATTTTCTGTGCCTATAGATTTGTCTACTCTGGACGCTTCATATAAATAGAATCACACAATATGTGGTCTTTTGTAACTGGCTCCTTTCACTTAGCACAATGTTTTCATGGTTCATTCATGTTTTAGTACTTCTTTCCTTTTAATTGGTGAATAATATGTCATTACGTGGATGCACCATATTTTGTTGATCCATTCATATCCATTGTTTATCCATAACAGTTGATGGACATTTGGGTTCCGTCATTCATTCTGACGTTCATTTTTCAGAGGGCAATCGTGACTCTATCATCTACTAGCACTTTGGCATTGAGAAAATTCGTTAACATTCATGAGACAAAATAAACCTTAAACTCTCAATGATGCTAATAATCCTTATTTCATAAGGTTTTCTTTTTATATTTCTATCTTTTTTGTTTTTAATTTTTAGGATTAAATGAAATAAAGTAAGCAAAGAGTCTGGTGCTTAGAGGCTTTCTAGAAATATTTGTATTTATCCATAGATTCCCTTCTTTTTCCAAATGCTGTTCCCCACCCTGCTACCCCACAGATGCCACTAGTTAGCACACTTAGAAGTACATTATAATATTTTAATTTTCAGAAAATAATATGTAACCAATTGGAATACCACTCTAACATATAAAAGTTAAAACTCTCCCCATGACCTTAACTTACCCAAACACCAACCTCTTAAAAGCCATCTGTTTCTCCGCACTGTTAATTCAAAGGACATAGGGCCTCTTTCTCTCAAAGCCAACACATCATCTGAAGCTCATGGACTAGTTTCACCGGCCGACACTGGACTTAGAATTACCATCTCCAGAACTTACTTAGGTACACAAGTATCTCATGTCCTCTGCTCTGTGTTCAACCTCCTCCAAAGCTCTGAAAGCTAGCATCTCAGCTCTGTCCTCATTAGCTGCGTGAATGTCAATGTCTGTTTTTCCATCTATATAAAAAAATGCAAATGATAATAAACATAAGTTCATAATTGTCAGAATTAAATGAGATAATGCACAAAAGTGCTCTAAACTGGAGGTGGCAAACTGACTATTCATGGGATGAACACCTCACCCTCAGGAAAGAATAGGAGGAAAATATTAGGTATATCCTCTTACTATAACACCTTCTTTTCTTTTTTTTTAATTCAGGATATTATGGGAGTGCAAACATTTTGGTTACATGAAATGCGTTTGCCTCGCCCAAGCCAGGGCTACAAGCGTGTCCTTCCCCCATACAGTTCGCCCCGTTTCCATTAGCTGTGGGTTTACTCCCCCACCCATTCCACCCCCCTACCTGACCAGCACCCAGTGAGTATTACTAACATGTGAGCACCTTAGGGTTAATCACTTAGTAGCAATTTGATAGCAAGTACATATGGTGCATGCTTTTCTATCCTTGTGGTACCTCACTTCAGAGGATGGGCTCAATCTCTATCCAGGATAATATAAGAGGTGCTAGATCACCATTGTTTTTTGTGGCTGAGTAGTATTTCATGATATACATGTACCACATTTTATTAATCCACTCATGGATCGATGGGCATTTGGGTTGTTTCCACATCTTTGCAATTGTGAATTGTGCTACTGTAAACATTTGAGTGCAGATGTCTTTATTATAGGATGTCTTTTTTTCCTTTGGATAGATGCCTAGTAGTGGGATTGCTGGATCAAATGGTAGTTCTATTTTTAGCTTTTTGAGGTATCTCCAAATTACTTTCCACAGGGGTTGTACTAGTTTGCATCCACCAGCAGTGGATGAGTGTTCCTATCTCTTTGCAACCATGCCAACATTTATTGTTTTGGGACTTTTCGGTAAAGGCCATTCTCACTGGAGATAAGTGATATCTCATTGTGGTTTTGATTTGCATTTCCCTGAAGCATACCAATTATCCTTTTTTAAAACTTTTTTTGTGTGATTTCCCTCAAGTTTGCAATATATATTTACAATTAATCAAAGTCTATTTTCAAATAACGCTATACTACTTCTGGGTAGTGCAAATACCTTGTAAAAGCAAAATATTGCTAATTCCTCTTTTCAACCCCTTGCATCATTGCTGTCATTCATTTTACTTATCTATAAGCATACCTAATCATATATATAAGCATAAACATATGTAATCAAACACATTATTATTATTATTATTATTTTGAACAGGCTGTTCTCTGTTAGATCAGTTAAGAATAAGAAAAATAAAAGTTCTTATATTACCTTCACTTATTCATTCTCTAATACTCTTCCTTTCTTTATGTAGATCCAAACTTCTGACCTATATCATTTTCTTTCTCTCAAAAAAATTTATTTTT
>NW_012141969.1:4262922-4264758 GCF_000956105.1 Propithecus coquereli | reverse complement strand
TTATAGTGTATAATTTATTGGCATTAATTATCTTTAAAATGTTGTGTAATCTTCACTACTACCTATCTCCTAAACTATTTCATTACCCCAAACAGAAGCTCTGTAATCATTAAGCAATAACTTCACATTCTCCCTTCTCCCAGCCATTGTAACCAGTAATCTAAATTTTTGTCTACAAATTTGCCTATTCTAGGTATCCCGTACAAGCAGAATCATGTGATATTTGTCCTTTTTGTGTCTGGCTTATATCACTTAGCTTAAGCTAGAGGCCCAGGCAGAAATGTGTTGCAGGGACAGAGCAACTGCACAGAGAGCTCCCTCTAGAGCAATGCCAAGTAGAGCCATAGGAGCAAGGCCACCACAAAGAATGACCACTAGAGGAATGCCTAGTGGAGCTGTGGGAGTGTAGCAGACTCTAAGATCCCAGGTCTGTAGGACCACAAGCATGCAACTCTAGCCTGGGAAACACGCAGGCACAAGACTACAATCCATGAGAAATGTCAAGGGGACTGATTCCAGCAAGGTCACAAGGGTAAGACTGCCTGAGGCCTTGGGAACCCAACCCAAATGTGCCCAGGATGCAGGACATGGAGTCAAAGGAAATTATTCTGCTATCTTAAGATTTAATATTACTTCCCTCTTGGGTTTTGAACTTACTTGGAACCAGTCACCCCTCCCTTCTTGCCTATTATTCCCTTTTGGAATGGAAATGTTTATCCTATACCTGTCCCATCATTGCATGTTGGAAGTAGATAATTTGTTTTAATTTCATGATCTCATAGCTGGAAGAAAATTTGTCTCAGGATAAATTATGCCTTGAGTCTCATCTATATATGATTTAGATGAGACTCTGGACATTGGACTTCGAGTTGATGCTGGAGCAAGTTAAAACTTTTGGGGCTATTGGGATGGAATAAATGTATTTTGCATGTGAGAAAAAATAAATTTGGAGGGCCAGGGGCAGAATGCTATGGTTCAAATGTGTCCCGAAGAGTTCATGTGTTGAAAATTTAACCCCCAGTGCAATAGTGTTGAAAGGTGGAAACTTTAAGAGATGATTAGGTCCTGAGAGTTCTTCCCCCATGAATAGATTACTGTCATTATTGACAGTAAGTTTGTTATGAAAGCAAGTTTGATCTTCTCTTGTTCTCTCTTACCCTCTTGCCTTCCACCATGGGATGTTGCAGCAAGAAGGCCCTCTCCAGATGCTGGCACTTTGATATTGAACTTCCTAGGCTCCATAACTATGAGAAATAAATTATTTTCTTTATAAATTATCCAGTCTGTGGTATTCCTTTATAGGAAAAACAACAACAACAAAACAGATTAAGACATATACCTAGGCATGGAATTGATCAATTATATGTTAATTCTATGTTTACAGTTTTAAAAAACTGAAAAACTGTTTTCCATAGTGACTGAACCATTTTACATTCCCACCATCAATGCACAAGGGTTCCAATTTTTCCAAATCCTTGTCAACATTTGCTATTTTCCATTTTTTTTATAATAGCCATCCTAATGTTTGTGAAGTGTTATCTCATTGTGGTTTTGATTCACATTTGCCTAATGACTAGGAATGTTGAACAGTTTTTCATGTGCTTATTGGGCATTTACATATTTTCTTTGGAGAATGTCTATTTGAGTTCATCGCCCATTTTTTAATTGGGTTATTTGTTTTGTTTTTGGTGGTGTTGTTGTTGCTTAATTGTAGGTGTCCTTTCTGGATATTAATACTTTATCAGATATATAATTTGCAAATATTTTATTTTATTCTGTGCATTGTCTCTTCAATTTCTTGATAGTGTCATTGCTATACAAAAGGTTATCTATTTT
>NW_012141969.1:4247938-4262364 GCF_000956105.1 Propithecus coquereli | reverse complement strand
TCATTTCAATTTTAGGATGGGTTTTCTGTTCCTGCAAAATAAATCATTGGGATTTTTGGCAGAGATTGTTTTGAATCTGTAGATACTTTTGGGTAGTATTGTCATCTGAACAATATTAAGCCTCCCAATCCATGAACACAGAATGTCTTTCCATTTATTTACGCCTTGAATTTCTTTCAATAATATTTTGTAGCTGTCAGTAAACAAGTCTTTTGCTTCCTTGATTAAGTTTATTCTTAAATATTTCATTCTTTGTGATGCTATTACAAACGGAATTGTTTTCTTAATTTACTTTTGGTTTGTTCATTGGTAGTGTATACAAATGCAACTGATTTCTGTGTATTGATTTTGTATTCCACAACTTTGCTGAATTTATTTATTAGGTTTAATTTTTTTGTCAAACATTAAATGTTTTCTACATATAATATCATGTCATCTATAAAGAAATGCAATTTTACTTCTTTGCTTCCAATGTAGATACCTTTTCAATTTCATTTTATTGCCTTATTACTCTGGCTAGAATTTCCAATTATGTGTTGAATACAAGTGGTCAAAGAGGGTATCCTTAATTTGTTCCCAATATTAGAGGAAAATCTTTCATTCTTTCACTATTGAATGTTAGCTATAAGATTTCATATATGGCCTCTATCATGTTAAGGAAGTTTTTTTTCTGTTCCTAATTTGTTTTTTTATTTTATTTCAGCATATTACGGGGCTACAAATGTTTAGGTCACATATATTGCATTTTCCCCACCCAAGTCAGAGCTTCAAGCATGTCCATTCCCCAGACAGTGTGCACTGCATCCATTAGGTATGTATCTACCTATCCCCTCCTCCCCCCTCCCACTTGCCCAATGCCCGATGAATGTTAATACTATATGTGCACTTCAGTGTTGATCAGTTAATACCAATTTGATGGTGAATACATGTGGTGCTTGTTTTTCCATTTTTGGGATACTTCACTTAGTAGAATGGGTTCCAGCTCTATCCGGGATTTGTTGTGTGCTTTTATCATGAAAGGGTGTAGAATTTTTCCAAATGCTTTTTCTACATCAATTGAGATGCTCATGTAGTTTTTCCCCTCCATTTTTTTAATGTAGTATGTTATAATAACATTGATTTTTGTATGTTGAGCCATCCTTGCATGCCAAGAATAAATATAAATTGGTCATGGTATATAATCCTTTTAATATGCTACTAAATTTTGTTTGCTAGTATTTTTCGAGGGTTTTTGCACCAATATTCTTAAGGAGTATTGGTCTGTAGTTTCTTTTCTTGCAGCGTCTTTGTCTGGTTTTGTTATTGGGGTAGTGTTGCCCTCATAGAATGAGTTAGGAAGTGTATCTCTTCCTCAATTTTTTGGAAACATTTGCAAAGGATTGTTAATTCTTCTTTAAGTGTTTGAGAGAATTCACCAGTTAAGCCCTCTGTTTCATGACTTTTCTATGTTTGGAAGTTTTGATTACTGATTTAATATAAGTCTATTAAGATTTTCTATTTCTTCATGATTCTGTCTTGGTAGATTGCTTCTTATCATTTGTCCATTTTATCTAAGTTATTCAATATTTTGACATAAAATTTTTCATAGTATTCTCTTATAATACTTTTTATTTCTGATGTTAGTAATTTGAGTCTTTTTTATTTTTAGTCAATCTAACTAAAGGTTTGTTACTTTCATTGATATTGTCAAATATTCAACTTTTAGTTTCATTAGTTTTTCACTATTGTTTTTCTATTCTCTATTTTATTTGTTGATTTCTAGTTTCATTTTAGTGTGATCAGAAAATATATGTTGTATGATTTGAATCTTTTCCAAATTTATTAGGGTTGGTTTTGTGGCCTAACATATGGTTTGTCCTAGAGAATGTTTCATGTCTACTTAGGAAAAACATACTTTTTGCTGTTTTCAGGAAGAATGATCTGCATATGTCAGTAAAAGTGTTTTAAACCTTCCAAATTGAAGATTTTACTTCTGATAACTATTTTTCTCTTGAGGATTTTCCTCTGCCCCTTCTGCATACTTAATTCCTATCTTATTATTATTCTGAGCTATACTATAATCTAATTCAATGTTAGATCACATTTCCCATTGTCAAACTGATAAAATGAGGTTTGCATTGTAAATTTAATGATATCTGATGGGACTGATTTACAGTAGACATAAATTTTCCCTGAGGGTTTTAATCATGGCAAAACCATTTTTGTTTGGTGTGTTGCTCATTTTTCAGCATGCTGGATGCTAGAAGATTTCCCCTGTAGCAGCTAAGTGTCATCAGTGAAGACATACATCTCTAGATAAATTGAAAAAAGAATTCTCTCCCATGATGTTTTTTAAGATCCTGAGGGAAAAATGAGCCTACAGTTGAAGTGTAATTCAAAAAGGATAACAAGGTTTTTCCAGATCAATAGCTGAAGCAGAAGGCTGGTTCTTTCCAGAGCAGCAGCTGGTATCACTGTGTCAACCATAACATGATGTTTTCCAGGTGCAGGGATGATGTGGCTAGCAGTCCCCTGGAAGCTAAGGAAGGGAAGTGTTCAATGACAAAATGTGAATAGCATGACCCTTTAAGTTACAGAAGCAGATGTGTTTCACATCTTGTTTATAAATTGGAGTCCTCTAAATTATGTCATTAAACCCAGGTTCACGTTACTTCAGCCTTTGTACAAAGATGAACTGTGATCTTTCTATCATCAGCAGATGCATAACTAACACAGTATCATGATGAAGAAAGGATTCTCCAAATGGTTCTCTTTATATTCATTTGGATTACTTTCTACTATGGTTCTTTTGCCTCATACATAGAATTACCAACCACATCTATTTTGCCCAGAACACAGCTGTTCATTTCAGGTTGCCCATATTTTTCTCAGCTTTAATGTAATCAAATTGCTGTTATTCTCCTAGATTAATGTGCAAAATCTACAAGAAGGATAAAACTAATAGGTCTACAAATAGCTTGAAACATGAACTAGAAATCACATATTTGAGAATCAGTCTGTACTTTGCAAGCTGTCTGAATTTAGCAAATTCTTCTTAGGTCCTTAGCTTTAAAATGCCAGTTGTAAAATGAACCATATAGAATTGCTATAAATTTTATGTTTGGAAAAAATATATAAAGCATATAACATTGTCTCAAAATTATGCATTTGATATTCGCTCAGGAAATTTTTTTAAAAATGAAAATTCCTTGTTCCCACCTCTAGCATGACTGAGACATGGGCTGGGAATTTGCATTTAACAAGCTTTCTGTGCATCTCTAGTCTTGGACCACAAGTAAGACATGTCATTCCATAGAGATAGAAATGAACAATAATAATAATAACTTTTAGAAGTATAGCTAAATAAAACACAAACAGATATCATTTCAGTGTCTTGGGAAAGCTAACTTAAGAGAAGTCACATGGTCGTAAAGGAGTGTAAATGCTACTCGACCTGCTCACATGTTTTCTCTTTATAATCAACAGAGATGCTTTAAAAAAAAAAAAGTGAAATGTACAAACTGTTCTTTTCTAGAAGTGCACCCTGTAGTAAGATTCTCTTAGAGGATCTAAAATATTAATATTTAGGGTGAACCATATAAAGTCACCCATGATATTTGAGTGATTTTGACCTGCACAAATTATACTTTTTATGGTTTGATTTAATATCATTTCATATATTTTCAAAAAATGTTTTAATTGTTCCAGCTCTACTGTCTCCAAAGTTCCTTGTTATACTGACTGTTTCAGAAACACAATAGTAGAGCAGTGAGATACACAGCTGAAAAACAATGAATTAGAATATGTTAAAGGCCTACAAGTGTTGGTAGTATGGAACATTCAATAAAATAGTGTGCTTTTAAAATAATTTTCAAGATTCCACTTAGACGATCTTATATTATGTTGATCATTTGGTGCTCAGACATTATTTAAACATATATATTTTAATAGTTAGAAAGCAGCTGGGGTGGTAGCTCACACCTGTAATCCCAGCAATTTGGGAGACTGAGTCAGGAGGATCACTTGAGGCCAAGAGTTCAAGATCACCCTGGGCAACATAGCGAGACCCTGTCTCTACAAAAAATTTAAAAAGTCAGCAGAGCATGATGGCATATGCCTGTAGTCCTAGTCACTCTGGAGGCTGAGGCAAGAGGATCCCTTGAGCCCAGGAGTTCGAGGTTGCAGTGAGCTATGATCACACCACTACACTCCAGCCTGGGCAACAGAGTGAGACCCTGTCTCTAAAAAACTATAATAGTTATAGTAATAGTATAATAATAGTAACAGTATTACTCTAGTAGTAATAGTATAACTCTAATAGTTATAGTAACAATAGTTACTATTTATAGTTACTAGTTACAGTAACTAGTAACTATAGTTACTATAACTATAGTAACTATAACTATTTATAGTAACTATTTATAGTTACTATAGTAACTAGTTATAGTAACTATAGTTATAGTAACAATAATAATAGTATAACTATCTAATAGTATAACTCTAATAGTTATAGTAACGATAATAATAATAATTAGAAGGCTAGTAAAATTGAATTAAAAACAACCCAACTAACCAAATGGCGGTCTTTATTTTTTTTATTTCTGTATATTATGGGGGTACAAATGTTTAGGTTACGTTGCCCTTGCTCCCCCCGCCCTAGTCAGGGCTTCAAGCATGTCCATACCCCAGATGGTGCGCATCGCACTCATTACGTATGTATATACCCATTCCCTCCTCCCCCCTCCCCAAATGGCAGTCTTTAAATTAGAGAATTGTTACAGCCAAACATGAATTTCCTTTTAACTCTGTAAAATGTGATATACTTCTTATCCATTCCTTTTCCATACCAATTCATTTTCTCACACATCTTAAGACACTTTCTTCCCTTTCTTTCCTATACAGGTACGTGTGAACAATCTATTCTTCTGTAAGGGATGAGTCTCAGACATTCCACTTTGAATAACTACAGAACTACATGCTACCTGACTCCATGTAGACTCAGGTAAACACAACTTTCTTTTGGGAGCTAAGGTTCTCGCTATACCATTTTCTTCCATGAGATAGTGGTTTCCTTGCTGACAGAATCTTGTGAATCCCCACCCCCTAGTTTCAGCTGTTGATGAAGTTCAGGCCCACTTCTAGTATTGACATTGATGCCCTTGATGCCCGCCTCCTCTCCAGATTCATATACAGACATTTGCTCAGCTGTCAACCAGTGCCAGGGATCATGTCTATAGCTACCATCCACTCCCTGGATAGTTCGAAACATCCATCTCTCTCTCCTCTTCAACTAGCTCAGCAAGTTTGTGTACAGGTTAGGTCAAAGACTTTTAGGCTTATAATTGTGAGAAAAGATTTGGCTTATTGGAGGAATAGAATGGACACATAAAATGTTAGATTCAGTGAGAACTTGATTATTCACAAATATTCATTAAATATGAGGTTGGGGCGAGGCTCCAACACAAATCTACCTGCTGCTACGTATTATACTCTCTGTCTGTATTTTGTTAACTTTTACTAAAGCATTATGAGTTGCTGTGATTACACCACTTTTAAAGATGAAGAATCTGGGGCTTAGCATGCCAGGTAACAAAGGGACATATGAAAACATTTTTGAGGTTATTCATATGTTCATTATCTGAACTGTGATAATAGCTTTATGGGTATACACATGTGTCAAATCTATCAAACTGTATGTTTCAAACAGATGCACTTTATCTTATGTCAATTACACCTCATTAAATCTATAAAGAAACAAAAGAAATGCTACATAACTTGTCAAAGATAGAACAGACAAAAAGCAGTGCTTCTATCTTCTCACCTCTGAAAGGTACAATCTTACCCACCAAGCCATGCATGCGGAAAGAAGTAATAGCCTAGCTGAATTGAAAGGAGATAGAATGAAAAAAGGAGACACACATGCAATATTGTTTTTCCTTAGTATTTTAGCACCTCCTCCTGATGTGCAAACCAACTTAAGGAAAAAATAAAGCTCAAATTGAATTAATTTGATTCAAGTAATCCAGGTTGACATATTTTATAGGGCATTCTGGCAAACAGAGATGCTCTCAACATTGGCAGGTGCACCTCTGATGAGTCCTCTTCTCAAAAAGAAAATTCTGTGTGGGACAGCCACAGATCACACCTATATTTAGCAGGCAGCTCTTGGTCAAAGAAAATTGGTATGGTCATTGGACTTTGAAGAATAAAGAAATAGTGCAAACTCAAAACCACTAAGCTGTAACCTTTGCTAAGGCTCAGATTGTAAATGTCTTATTCACAATTCTACCCCCCATGCATAAGTAGCATATAGTAGATTCTCAATAAATATTTATTGTAATAAATGATTAAATCAATAATTAAATCTCAGAATTAAAACCAGGTGGCTTTCCTATCATTAGATGTATATAATAAAGTTAGAACACTATATATGGACTAATATTTATATAATAGAGATGAATAGTAAAATAAAATGTGGAGATTATCTAAAGATTTTAGTTGCCTCTGCTCGCCCATGGGCTAATGTCATGTCAATTACATTTTAAACAGCTCTTCTTTTCAACTACAGTAAATGCCTAGTTTTTATAAAAGGCAGACATATCTGCATTAACAAATAAAATAACATCACATTAACTTTAGTTTGCTCTGTTCATTTTCCCACAAAACTTAGCTCATAACTCGTCTAGGAAATATTTATTTCCGCTTTTTGTAAAGTTATTTCATAGTTATGTTTCCACATTTATCAAGGGGTAAGTAAATTTTTAAATACAATAACTACATTATACATTAGAGGACATGAGTCAGGTAAATTATGAGATATGCCAATATCATTTCAAAAACTCTAAGAAAATTTATTTTTTACTATCTTACTTAAAAACTCTTGTCTTAAATAAAAAGAATTTTATTCCTTAATGAAGAAGGAGATTTAGAGAGATGGAACGCTATTTATTTTTAGCGACTGGTCCACGTTTTTTTCCTTGTCAATATTGCAGGCCACATGTTTATTTGATAAATAATACGAATTCACTGGAATTGGAGTTCTGAGGCTGTTAGCTTTCAAAACCTCTCTCGTAGTAGACAAGTTCGATCAGTATAAAAAGCACAATGAGGCATGAAATTGTTATATTGCATTATGCAGCAATATAATTTACTCCTTGAAATGCCTAAAAAATGAACAAATACATTTCAGAGGTATAAGAACATGTATTCTACACTGTAGGCTAAGATTCATTCAGTATGACTAATAAACTTTCAAAATCATAGTGGGATGTATGTTTAGATGGCTTGGGTGTAAATTTTATGATGTTATGAGGGAATAAAGGATACTATGCAGAAGGTAGCCAAAATGGACAGAAGTCAAAAAGGAAAGAGATGAGAATTAAAATGGCACTGATAACATCATAAAAATGGGGAGGGGAGTTGGATCTGAGGTACAAATTTCACTATTTTGTGCTGGGAAAGCAATAAACTTCCCTCATATTTTCATGGTTTAAAAAAACTGCGATTTTTATGAAATTATTGAGCCCCTTTTCTTTTCTGTCTGTACTGGGGATATTTTTCCATTCCATGAGTCCTTTTGCTTTAAATGTTTATTTATGGTACAGTTTAAACTTTTGATTATTAAAAGAAACCCACAAACTGGATTATTAAAAGCCGTCAAGTTACCTCTACACTTCTTCTGAGGAAAGGCTCAAACTCTTTTTTCCTTATTGAATGAATGTGTCAAATAATGACAATAGCAGGCTTCTTTGTTTTGTTTTATTTTTTACTTTTGCCAATATATTACAGTGGGATTCTTTCCCACTATCATTATCTCTTCTGTAATTAGTGGTGTTTAATGACATCTTGACTTTCTCACTCTATCTCTCTTTCTCTCTCTCTCTCTCTTTTTCTCTCTCTCATGAGCAAAGCAATGTGATTACAATTTTGTGTTTAATAATTCATGTTTTTAAAATTTGGAGTGTGGCATAATTTGGTTTATTATTCTTCTGCCTGGTTTCTCTACACTACTCCTCTGACAACTTACCAAAGGAGGAAAAATAAGGCAAAGATAATTGATTTTTGGTACTAAAGGGGCTAGAACATGTACTGTGGAATGCAATTTTAGGTCTTAAGTGGACCATATTTGCATAGATGAAGCTAATTGAAATGAAGAGGGAGGGAGAGAAAAGACAATGAGAAGTACCCATTTCAGAAAGCATTGACAATGAACTCTGGTGCTCTGAGTGTGTTTAATACAGTGTCCTGAGTATTAGTGTCACTAAGAGGCCGATGGAGGATGTGCAATAGGGAGTAGGAGATTTACACTGTATTTGGTGCTGATTTAAAAATATACATACATAATGAGTGCAATGCGCACCATCTGGGGGATGGACATGTTGAAGCTCTGACTGGGGGGGTTCAAGGGCAACATATCCTAAACATTTGTACCCCCATAATATGCAGAAATAAAAAAAAGAAATTAAAAAAATAAACTAGAAAAGAAGTAAATACAACTGAGCATGATTAGTCTACAACAGTTGAGAATGTGCAAATACAGACAGCATACAACTCAACTTCTCCACAGGACATGGCACAGAGACTCAAGGGATTCGTCCCAACTCAAGCCTTTCAAAGCATGTCTTGAAGCCAAATCTTAGTTTCAAACAAGTTGCTACAGTTCCATCTTTCCCTCTGGAATTACTTCTACTGCATTAAAATACAATCACGCTCGCTATTGGGCCGAGATTAAGCCAGCATTCTAGCCTCTTGCTGGACAGCTGATTTTATTTCTCACACACTTATTTGAGTTGGCAGATCTAACAAGCAACTGAGTTAAAGGGACCTGCCTGTGAAATTCATGAGGGAGCCTTCTGGGGTTTGCCCCTTAGCCTTTCAATATGAAAGCAAATCATGCCTGTCTAGACTCGAGAGTGCCATATAAAACTGCTTAAGAGACTGTGTCTGCCACAGTGCAAAAGAATAATGAGGAATTCTCATGTTTTGGGGAGAGGAGCTTTATTTAGGGCATCCAAGTATGTAATAGGAGGGGTTTCTATCCTGCCCTGGGGAGAATTGTCATAGTTACATCAGATCACCTTTTGTCCTTCTTTTGTACTACTGTCCTGAGAATGATGGCTCTTCTATAAACTAATGTTGTCTCGTTTGCTCTCATCAAGGGCTTTTCACAATATCTTAGCAGAGGCATTTTTAATCATATGTTTGGTTAGCATACAGCTTAGGAATTCATAGCATCATTAATGTTTAAAAGTCAAGCATGGGTCTTTTTAAGATTCTAAATGATTTTTCTTTGGTTTTCACTTCCTAGCAAAAAAATAATAACACCTGATCAAAATGAGAATCATACCAAACATGAAAATATTAATTAAAGATATATAATAAGATAGATGATGTATAGACCCACTTTATAGATATACTGATATATTTAGTATACATATGTGTATGCCCATACAATACATATATATGAAAGCTCCACTATGTGAAAAGCCCTTTGATAGGTGTCCTAGATAAAATTAAAACACATAATAAAGGCTACCTCTTTCTTGCAGGAGTTTATAATTTATCCTGAAATATACATGAACACTTAAATTGTGAATTACGTGACAGTACAATATGAATGGTAACCATAACTGTTATTAGAATAGTACACATTTTTTCTTTATAACCGGCTTATTCATACAGCTGTGGAAATATTGATTACAGACTACCCCTTACTTAAAGTAGTATAAGGGCCATGAACACCTAGGGAATCATTTCTCATTTTATTTAGCAAGAATAAAAAAAGCAAAACAAAATAGAGGCATCATTTGCCTTTTACTAATTGATGTAAAACCTCTTCAGTGAGCCCATCATTTGAGTAAACCTAGGCTATCTGCTCCTTTACAGAGGTTGTAAGTACTATGGCAAGTTCCAATCCTTATTTTTAAATGTCAGAACACACAAAAGACCCTAAAAAAAGAGGGTCTTATGATTTTGGGATGATTCAGTGTGTAGATTTCTATAAATTCCTACGAGAAGACAGCATGAATGAGAAGAGAGAAGAAACATTCCTCAATGTAGTATGTTGATTCTGAGAAAAGCCAAGAATCAAGATTATTGGAGACATGGGCTTAGAGGAAAAGAGCTGTCAATGGGGGGAATAAACAAATCATCAAGATTGTTATTACTTGGGTTACTCTGCGATTGTGCATCCAGCTTGGCAATAAGGTGAAAGGAGACTTTTTTACTAATAAGGATCCTGATTTGTGGTGCACTGATGTGAGGAAGCATAAATGGAGCATCAAGAAATACTCTTGCAATGCTCATGTACCTCATCCTCATAAAAAGCAGATAAAGTTTCCCAAAGGAAAAGATGGTATTATTAGAGAAGGGATTAAAAAAAGAGCAAGCGGAAGAGAATGATACTCCCCAATATATGTATTATTATAGTGCACAACATGTAGCTGGTTTAGTAAGCCAACTTTTTTCCTAAATGAAAAGTCATTTTAAGAACTATCAAATCTATAAAGCCAGATCTCCAATATTTTTTTCCACCAGAAAACCTAATTTTTATTTCACTACAGGGGAGAAAAAATTACCAGTAATTGGGGAAGGGACCATAATGGCTGTAAATAAACTGGGAGAGCATTGAGGGAAGGCAGACAGAACTAACACTGTCCTGCATCAGCTCACTATGCGAAAGGCCAAGGACCAGGGAAAGTGATTGAGGGTGGCTGTGGTTGTGTCTCCTGGCATAATCTGATTTGCCTTAAAGTGAGAACAAGTGGTCAGAAGTAACCATTGGAAAGACATACTGTAGAGGGAGTTTAGGATGTACCCTAATCCAATATGACTGATCTCCTTATAAAGATGTAAATTTGGAGATAGACATGCATATGAGGAGAAAATTATGTGAAGATAAAGGCAGAGATCAAGGTAATATTTCTACATGCCAAGGAATTCCAAAGATTGCCAACCAATCTCCAGAAGCTAGCATGGAACAGAATCTCCCTCACAACTCTCAAAAGGAACCAATCTTGTGAGCAGCTTGATCTCAGACTCTAGCCTCCATAACAGTGAGAAAATAATTTTTTGTTGTTTATGCCACCCAGTGTGTGGTGCTTTGTTATGATAGCCCTAGAAAACTAATACAGAGGCCTAGACTCCATCTACCCTTGGATCTCCAAATTAAAAAGACTCACTTTGGGCAGATGGGAGCGGGGAGGAGGGGATGGGTATACACATACATAACAAGTGCGACGTGCACCATCTGGGGGATGGACACTCTTGAAGTTCTGACTATGGAGGGGGGCAAGGGCAATGTAACCTAAACATTTGTACCCCCATAATATGCAGAAATAAAAAATAAATAAATAAAAAGACTCGCTTCAGTTTCCCACTCAATGTGGGTAGGGTGGGTCTGCTACAATGCATTTTCCTTCTTATATTTCCTTCTAAACTCTTGAAGATCAGAGAATTCGTTCAACAAAGATCGATGAGTGCTTTCCAGTGACAGACACTGTTTTAGGCAATGTTACCAAATATGGTTTTAAATAAGAAAGGCAAGTGTTCACACCTTGGAGCTCACAGAATATTGGGAGAATGCAATAAACAAATAAACAAATAGTATAAAATAAAGTAGATAAAGAAGGTAGAGAGTAACAAGAGAACGGGAGCATACTTATGAATATTTATGTTTCTATCCCTTTCCCTGAGTTGCACTGATTTTGGAGGATCTTTCCCAAAGGCTCTATTAGAATCCCCTCTAATAGAAGTTCACCCTTAATCTGGGTCCCTCTATCTTATATCCAGCACTGGGCAAGAAATTAAGCATATGATCAGTATTTGCCTGCTTTCCACTTCTTAAGGCCTGTGTAATGAATGCATTGATGGATCCCATACATATAAAAGCCACGATGGCCAGGTTCTCTCAGTGCAGGTCTGCTGCACATGCCCAGAATTTAGTATGTCAGGGTGAGCCTGGGTTCCCATGCTGATTCTCAGTGAGTGGTCTTCCCTTTTTCACTAGATTCCCATATTGTCCTTTTCAGATGACTGGACACAAGTCCAAGTTTCTTTCATGTGAGTTCTGGTGACCATGGCTCATATCCCAGAACTCAATACCAACTATCATCTGGAAAGCCTGATATATTATTTAGCTCCTGGCACCCTTCCTTCTAGGTCTGCTTCTTATGCCCACCCCTCACTATTCCAATGTACCAAACAAATACCATATGCAAGACTTCCAGCCTGGACATTCAACTAGTACAAGTTGCCATCACTGTCTACTACTAATACCACTCTGGCTTCTTCTCCCTTTGCCTTAGCCTCATGTTATGATATTCTGACCTACCCAAAGCAGACCACAGTTCACAGAAATAGATGTGTTTGCATAAATGAATAAATTAATAATAAGTAAATAAATTAGCTAATATTGAACATATCTTCCTTTCATTTTTTCCTAAATTTTATTATTTTTTAAAAGTTTCAGATCCCTGTCATGTCTCCCCTGGACTATCACATATTTTTTACTGATTAGCCTTCCTATGTGCAATATTGTTATTCTTCAATTCATCCTACATATAGCTACTAGATTATATTTGTTAAAATGCAAACATAATATTGTTGCCTTTCTACTTAAAGCTGTTTACTTCCACCAATCATTCATAGGTCCAGTGTCTACAGGATAAGGAACCAATCCTAGAGCATGCCTTTCTTTGGTCTTCAATGCCAGATTCCAATCAGAGTCTCATTTTCTGTCATGATTCCTTATACACTGAATTATTTATCCATAATTGGTGGTTACTTTCACATCTCTGTATTTTTTCTCCTGTAGCCCCCTCTGCCTTTCCCATTTCTGTGGTGGTTGAAATTCTACTCGAGGTCAATTATAAATAGCTTTTTAAAGCCTTTTCTACTTGCTATGGTTTGAATGTTTGTCCCCTCCAAAGATCATGTTCAAATTTAATCCCCAATGTGGCAGAATTGAAAGGTGGGGGGAAAAAAACACCACATGTACTCAATATTAAATTGGAACTAATTATTCAACACTATGTACACATATGGAAGTAAAGCTCAACAAAAATCAAGCAGGGGGGGAGGGGGGAGGAGGACAAGGGTAAATTCATACCTAACAGGTACAATGCACAATATTTGGGTGAAGGGCACACTTACAACTTTGACTGAAACTGTACAAAAGCAAATAGTGTAAACAAAACATGTGTACCGCCATAATATTCTGAATTTTTTTTAAAAAGAGGTAATTGGGTCATGAGGGCTTTTCCCTCATGAATGGATTAATCCTCATTAATGGGTTAATGGATTACCCCACCAGCAAGAAGGCCCTCACTAGATGTGGACCCTTGACCTTGGACTTCTCAGCCTTCATAACTGTAAGAAATAAATTGATTTTCTTTATAAATTATCCAGTTTCAGATATTCTTCTAGAAGCAACAGAAAACAGACTAAGACACTATTGATCCCAGACTGTTACTTTCTCTTATGTCTTCCAGGGCCCTTTCTTCATACTGTCGTTATATCACTGATGACATCACAATATGTTTAGATGGAAAGCCTTCTGTTTCCTCACCAGATATGAGGTCCTTTAAGATAGTCTTGTGTCCTTTTCATCTTTGTACTCTAATTCATAGACAATACCTGACACACTATAGCAGCTTATTTATAAATATTGGTGGAATAAATAAAATTAAGATTCAGAATTATAAACAGCCTCCAACTGACAGATGCATTGTCATTTGGAGATTTTTCAAAAACTTATCTGTGGCAAACATTCATTACTTACTGGAGTGCAAATTTATGTTAATTTTCTGGAATGCAATTATGTAACATATTTCAAAAACCTTGAAATATTATTGTTCTTTGAACCATAAATTCTACTAAAAAGCAGCCCTCTAAAGGAAATCATAGATGCCAAAATTAAAAAAAAAAAGTTTTTGAGTCGTAAGTGATGTAGCCCCAACCCAAAATAATTTAAACAAAAAGTAGAAATGTGGCTGCTCCTAAAGCTAGAAAGAATATTATGGAAGTTTACAAAATTGAAAGAAGAGGTTCAGCACCCAGCCTCCAAGGTCAAGCAGTAGGAACCAGTATACACCAGGATTTCCTATTGTTCCTCTTTGCTAGTTCGACTAACTTCATTCTTCAGGTAAGTTTCTTTCAAGGAAGAAAATATGGCTCCTGGCAGCTGCAAATTCCCATTCTCTCTGCTTACCAAATCCAGAGGCAAAAAAAGCCTTTTTCTTTTATTCTTCTAGCATCTTTCTACCAAACCAGAAGAGATCTTGGATTGACCTACTTATGTCATTTGAACATCCCTTGACCAATCATTGTTTCCAAGAGAATGGGATGGAGAGTTCTTTTTAGCTAAAATAAAAATCCTAGGATATAAAAAAGATAAATACATAAATAAAGCATATAACTACCATGAATCAGAGGATTATGTTCTAGGA
>NW_012141969.1:4247024-4247712 GCF_000956105.1 Propithecus coquereli | reverse complement strand
ATCATTAAAATGAAATATTTTAAAATATCTGATAAATATCAGGAAATAGAATACATTGTCTGTTCTTAGTGCTGTCAGATGAGAGTTTGTAAGCCTGGTAGAGAAGCTATATGAAACCACGATAGCGTTTCCTTCACTACCATCCTTCCTTGTAGGTCCAAAGTAGTAATTGAATCTTGGGGTTATGGGAGAAATATTTTTGTGTTTTTTATTAGAATTTATTATAGTCATATGTGAGTGTTGGCAAGGCTCCTCTGAAATTCACCTTTAAACTCCGCTACTCAAGAATTAATATTCTGCTAGTAACATGTTCAAAAGCAAAGCCAAATTATCTATGTTTATTGACAGTGTGAGTCGAGGTAAATTTAAAAATTCAAATATATGGCATATCTAGTGACAGTGCAGTCCTGTATTTTATTGCCAGATTGGAACCTTATGAAGCAATGAGCATTTTAAATATCAAGTCTTCACTTATGGAAGTCTTTTATATTTTACATTGAGAGAAGTAATCTCAAACCCCATGGGATGACATTGTAAGGTAAAGGTATGAGAGCAGGTCAAAGAAATCAAGTTACTCTTCTGGCAAACCCAGAAGAGAACTAAAGGTATTCTTAATAGAGTCACAAACTATAAAACACTAATTGTAACTCTGGCAACCTCAAGAAATTCAAATTACTTGGCACTGATA
>NW_012141969.1:4240956-4245629 GCF_000956105.1 Propithecus coquereli | reverse complement strand
ATTTCTCTCAGATTTTGGGTTGAGTCTGTTTATGCAAAGCCAGATGTAAAGTGGAGGGAATGATGTGCATAATTCAAGTTAAGAAAATATTATAGCCTCCATTTGTTGGATGTGTCAGATAAACAGTCTTTGAGCTTGATATATATGGAATTGCATAAATTCTTCATTCGTATCGCACTAATGGGAACAAATCAAATCTCAAGTTTTCTTGATGCCTGTGTTTCTTACAAGGTGCTTACTGAACCTAGTGCCTTTCCTTGTTTTGTTTTGTTCATATTTGAATAACATAAACTTAAGAAATGAGAATGGGAAATGAGAAATGAGGTGGGAAGGGCCAAATATGATTAGAATTACTTGAAATAAAATAATTCCAGGAAATTCACTTCTACAGAAAATTGTTACCTGCAACTCAATATGACAAATATATGCCAGTTTCTAGTTAACTATTTCTTTCTTAAGTACATTACATGGAAGGAGGGTTTTTTTTTTTAATATTTGTATTTCTGATGACTAGGGCACTGGATAGCATATTGTGGATGATCAGTGAATGCCAAGTTTGAAAGAAATAAGTAAATTATTGTAGACCTCTCATTTTGTGGCCTCCAAAGCACTAAAGGGCTTTTTGAACAGTATGTATACAAACAATCCATGAATTCATTAGTTTATTCTCACAAGGAAATATTTAGAACAACTCAGTGAATATTTGGTATAATCAGCTTGTGCTTTTCTCATGTGGTCTCTTTTCCAAAAATTTTTTATAATATAAAATCACTCAGGTGGATATAGCATACTCTAAGTCTTTAAGCTAATGTTTGTTTCTATGCATCCTTCAAATCTACTTCTAATATGTCCTGGTCGATCTGGGGAGAACATGTAGGCACAAATATTTGTCATTGTGATCCCCACAAAACAGGGGTAAATACACTGCAGAGCTCCCAGGCCATTCCTTATTCTACCAGGGACAACAGTGGAAGACTTCTGCCAATCTGCTCTGACTCTTTCTGGGAGATCTGCACTCACTTCTCAATGGAAAACCATATCATGTGGTTATCCCATCTTATATTTGGATATGGGAAAAGGCATAAAGAACTAGAAGAACTACAAGGTCATGTCATTTTCATTATTACTAAACAAGTCCCCTTAATAGAGGAAGATAAATATATGCCTCTGTACAACTTGACAAGTGAATATTTATTTTCTAATCTTTTAGTATGCCCAGTGTGTTTAAAGGCGGAAAGACTGAGCTCAGACGTGACAGCCTTGAACATAGCATGTCACAAAGGCCAGGATCTGGCCTCTCTATGACAATACTGGCTGGCTATAACTGTGCTATCACAATGAAATCCCAAGGGCTTGCCTTGGGGGCCATTCAGGTGTCCCGTTGTAGCATTTAGAAAGAAAGGCATAGAGTCATTTTAAAGGCCATTTCAGACTATCTATGAGCATCTAGGGAGAGAAACACACTGTGCTGAGAATTGTAAGAACCTTTGGTCTTTTTAACTTTCCACAGCCTTCATGAGAAGGCAGCAAAAAGAGAGAGCAGAAAAGAGACACTGCTTATTTCACAGCAGGCTTCGGCATGAGCATCGTGTCAGGGATCCCACTGCTATTCTATGAAGAGGACTCTGATAAGTCATCCACTAGGCAACATATCTCCCTGTCCTCTTTGGTCCAGCAAAAAAAGAGTAAGTTGTGGTCCTCTAAGAAATAAAAATAAAATGTTGTGACTCCACTTTAAAGTATGGAAACCCATCAATCTTTTCTTTGAAGCTCTAGTCATCCTTAAAGTACAAAAGCTAAGAGTCGCTCCTATCAAATTATCAAGAAAAATAAGTAACCCCTGCAAGTGAGACCCATATTGTTTGGGGAGGTAACGATGTGAGAAAAATAAAACTCAAATAATATAGGCATGAATAGTTTTATTAAATGGCCTGGAAGATAGCTCACAGTTGTAGCATTTTGGAAAGCAAATGGTCTGTATGTTTTGTCAAAATGAAAAGAAGACTTACATATCAATCAGTGCCCAGATGAGGAAGACAATACAAAAACAAAAAGGAAGAACTGAGTATAAACTCAGAAGTCAAAAATATTAATAAATATTTTAAGGAATAGTACAGAGATCTCCTTGTGCTCCGGGATCATGGCCCTCACTGATTTAATCAATGCAAATCACAAAAAATTGTTAGGCAATGTATGTCCTTGTGCCAGTTAAGTGTCTTTATTATACTTCATAGAATGACCTTGTCTTCTTTCTGAGGCTATGTATTACATTTTGCTTTTCAAGGGTATGATAATACTACGTTTTTTAACCATTTAAAGTTGTGATATTTCAAATCTATGTACTTTTCTTTAGAAATAAATATGTGTATTCCTGTTAGAAATGAATGGATCCAGCAATCCCACTACTAGTGACCTGCCCAAAGGAAAAAAAAAAAAGCAATATACCAAAAATATACCTGCATTCATATATTTATCACAGCACTATTCACAATAGAAAAGATATGGAATCAACCTAAGTGTCCATCAATAGAGGAATGGGTAAAGAAAATGTGGTATATACAATGAAATACTATTCAGTCATAAAAAGGAATGAAATCATGTCTTTTGCAGCAACATGGATGGAACTGGAGGTCATTGCCTTAAGTGAAGCAACTAAGACACAGAAATACAAACATCACATGTTCTCACTCGTAAGTGGATGCTAAAAAGTATGTACACATGGACATAGAAAGTGGAATGACAGACAATGGAGACACAGAGGGGTGAGGGGGTAGGAAGCGGTAGATGATGGGAAATTACTTAATGGGTAAAATGTACATTATTCAGGTGATAGATATCCAAAAGCCCTGATTTCACCATTATGCAATCTATGCATGTAACAAATTGAACTTGTACCCTATAAATTTATACAAATAATTTTTTAAAAGAAATGGACCCTAATGTTCTTAGAAGATAAGATAAAGAGTTGTAGATATTAGAGATGATTTTCACTAACCTGATTAGTAAAATGGAAATTAACATTGATGCTAATGAAATTTACATGTAAAACTCCTCCTAACCCAGGTCCCTGGCATCCTCCAAAGTCACATAGCTTCCAGAAGGCAAATTCAATATCTGAGTGCATTTCTAAGTCCTTAGCATAGAAATCTTAAAAAATATATGGAAAACTAATTCTGAATTTGCAGTGTCATATTTAGGATCATCTCATTCTTCTCATAATCCATGCCCATATTTTTTATTTTATTTTTTTTACTTCAGCATATTATGGGGGTACAAATGTTTAGGTTATGTATATTGCCCTTACCCCCCTGCCCTCCAAGTCAGAGCTACAAGAGTGTCCATCCCCCAGATGGGAGGGGGGAGGAGGGGATGGGTATATACATACATAATGAGTGTGATGCGCACCATCTGGGGGATGGATTTATACTGGTATAAATTTAGTGCAAGCTTAGTTTTATTTCACTTTTGCCATATATTTTCTTGCTGAACATTAACTTTCTTCCTAAAACTATTTTAACTTTAAATATTAATTTTGTGAATATCTTAGAATAAATTACATGTTTTATATGTGACCTTCATGAATATAAGTAGCCCAATCTATACATAGAAATATTAATTTATCCTTTTCCTTTCATCTCAAACACATAATGTGTTTTGAAGTCATCATACTCATTTTTAAAACAAGAAGATGCTAGACAAACTGAAAATTTATGACTTTTCTTGGGCCCATCAGAGAACTGAAGTCGTAGGGAAAATTGCCTCCCCTAAATCTAAAGACACAGGCATATTCAGAGAGACATAACCAAGATCTCTTTCCCTGGAGAAGCTGCTGGAGCCATAAGCTGGCAGAAACATGTAAATAGTAACTTTGATGAATAACCAGAGGTTGGGTATAGATTAGCACAAGAGTGAGAATCTTCTGGGAGCCATAGTCTCAGGAAATCCTTCTCATTTTTGTGGGCATTATCTCCAGAAACCCCACCAGGCTTTAATAGTGAAATCCAAGAAAGATCCCTTCATGGATCTGACAGGGAAAAAAGAATAACCATTGTGAAACATATCTGGAGCCTTCCCCATAACAAAAGTCTACTCTGGGGGAAGAGGGGCTGGGAGAAAGGACTTTACCAGAATCTTATCACATCTGGGAGAAAGGAATTTCTCCTATTTCAGTTTCCTGCAGACTTCTTGTCTCACATAAGGGAGAAAAACCACACAGTCAACGAGAGTCATGGATTCAAGGAAATAGTTGTGATGATGCAGCCAGGGAAGGCAGTATAAAGTTGAGGGGGAAATAAAAGCTATACCCTGGAGAAAGTTTTGCAAAGGTCACAGCCACAAAATGCAGGGACAATAAAAGACTAAGATTTAATAAAATGATATGACTACGCCACACATTAAACACAGCCAAACTCTGAGTAAGATTAACATAAATCCTCACATCAAGAGCCTATTTACTACAGTTCCTATCACCTGGTACAACATGTCCATCTTTCAACATAAAGTTAAAAGGCATGCCAAAGGGCAAGGACGAAGAATCTGAAGAAACACAACAAGCATCAAAATGAGAATTAGATATGGTACAGATGTTAGAATTATTAGAAAGGAGATTTAAAATAACCATGATTAATATGTTAAGTGCTCTAATGGAAAAAAGTCAAGAATGTGAAAAATAG
>NW_012141969.1:4211960-4240271 GCF_000956105.1 Propithecus coquereli | reverse complement strand
GAATAATCTCATAGATTTCAATACGTTAGAGACATTTTGCAAAAATAAGCATCTATCTTGCATTGTTCATTATAAGTCTTGTTTCATTTTAGATTGATGCTATAAACTTCCCAGAAGTGAAAAATAGTGAAGATAATTACTAGAAAAATATTTGCAAAAAATATTTGTTTAAGGCAATAATAATAACACCACTGGGTGATTACAACATATATCTAGTTGAAACAAGTGACAGCAATGTCACAGGGAAGAGAGAGAGGAATTGTTATACTGTACATGCACTATACACAAAGCAGTATAGTGTTATTTGAAAGTAGACTTGGATTAGTTAAAAATATACATGGTAAACTCTAGGATGGCCACTATTTTTTTTAAAAAAAGAGTATAACTGATACGTTAAGAGAAGAAATACAACAATGTAAAATGGTCAGTGTCAATTAAAAACAGAAAAGGTAGAAAATAAAGGGGAAAAGAAAAAAATAAAACAAATGCAAGAACTAGAAACTAGTTATATACATGTTAGATATTCATTCAAATATATCAAAACTCATGTTAAATAAGAATGGTTTAAATGTACCATTTAAAAGCCACAGATTTTGAGAGTGGATTAAAAAATAACAAGAATCTCACTTTAAATATAAAAATAACTCAGTTTAAAAGTAAAGAGATGAAGAAAAAATATCAAGCAAATCAAAAGAAAGCTGGATTAGTTATACTATTTTCAGACAAAGCAGATTTAAGAACAAGGAAAATTATCAAGGATAAAAAGAGACATTACATAATATTAAAGTTTCCAATTCTTCAAGAAGCCATAACAATCCTAAACATATATGCACATAGCAAAGGACTTTCAAAACTCATGAGTCCAGAAATAATAAAATTGAAAGGAGAAATAAGATAAATAGATTCTCATATTGGGAGACTTTGACACCCTTAATTCAGCAATCTATACATCAAGAAAGCTGGCAGATATCATTAAAAATATAGATTACTTTACATATTTTAGAGATCAATCTCTTACCAGAAATTTGATTTGCAAATATTTTCTTCCATTTTGTAGGTTGTCTTTTCATTCTGTTGATTGTTTCTTTTGCTATGAAGAATCTTTTTAGTTTGATGTAGTCCCACTTGTTTATATTTGCTTTTGTTGCCTATGCTTTTGGTGTCATATCCAAAAAATATCAATGCCAAGACCAACATCATGAAGCATTTCCCCTATGCTTTTTTCTAGGAGTTTTATGCTTTCAGTTCTCTTTAATCCATTCTGAGTCGATTTTTTTGTATGGTGTAAGATAAGTATTCAATTTCATTCTTTTGAAGATGGATATCCAGTTTCCACAATACCATTTGTTGAAGAGATGATACTTTCCCCATTATGTATTATTGGCACTCCTGTCGAAGATCAGTTGATTGCAAATGCATAGTTTATGGTTTGGGAGATATTTCATTCCATCGGACTATACATCTGTCTTTATGACAGTGCTGTACTGTTTTGATTGTTGTTGCTTTGTAATATATTTTGAAATCAGGAAATGTGATGCATTCAGCTTTTTTCTTCTTTCTTAAGATTGATTTAGCTAATTGTGGTATTTTATAGCTCCATATGCATTTTTAAATTTTTTTTTTTTTTTTAGGCTGGGCGCGGTGGCTCACGCCTGTAATCCTAGCACTCTGGGAGGCCGAGGCAGGCGGATTGTTTGAGCTCAGGAGTTCGAAACCAGCCTGAGCAAGAGCGAGACCCCGTCTCTACTAAAAATAGAAAGAAATTAACCAGACAACTAAAAATACATAGAAAAAATTAGCCGGGCATGGTGGTGCATGCCTGTAGTCCCAGCTACTCGGGAGGCTGAGGCAGAAGGATTGCTTGAGCCCAGGAGTTTGAGGTTGCTGTGAGCTAGGCTGACGCCACGGCACTCTAGCCCAGGCAACAAAGTGAGACTCTGTCTCAAAAAAAAAAAAAAAAAAAAAACAAATAAAATTATTTTTTTCAATTTCTGTGAAAAGTGGCATCGGGATGTGGATATGGATCGGATTGAATTTGTAGATCACTTTGGGCAGTGTTTTAACAATACTAAGTCTTCAAATCCAATGAACAAGTTGTCTTTCTCTTTCTCTTTCTTTGTGCCTTCTTTAAATTTCTTTCATCAATGTTTTATATTTAAAATAGACTAATCGTCTTAAATAAAATGATTATGATCCCTAATAATAGAGAAAACTGTTGGGAGATGGAGAAGTAAGGAGGTCGATGAGAACTCACTATAATTTCTGGCTCAAATTTTTTGTAAACCTAAAACTCCTCTTTTAAAAACTGATTGATTTAAAAGTTAAATAAAAATAATCAGCTATTAAGCAATGCAAACATATGGATAAATTTTAACTACGTATCACTATGTGAAAGAACCCAGTTGAAAGGTTACATATTGGATGTTTCCATCTATGTGGAATTCTAGAAAAGGTAAAACTATAGAGATCATAAACAGATTATGATTTATCAGTGGTCCAGGGTGGGAAGGATGCTTAAATAAATGAAGCATAAGTGGAGGGTGGTGAAACTACCTTGCATGATAAAGTAATGGTGGGTTCATCACACTATTCATTTATCAAAACCTATACAACTTTATAACGGGAAGAGGGAAACTTTATATATACAAATTAAAAATAATTTAGGAATTTGGGGGATCCAAGCATGGAATGAAGAATCTCACAATATTATAAATGTATGAAGCAACCTCACTGAATGAGGGGTCAGGAAAGTTCTGACCTAACTAGCTATAGAAATGAATTGAGTCTGTAAGACTAAAGGCAAAAAGAATTGCACATAAGGTCACTACTCCAGTTATATATTTGTTTCCCATGAATATATGGATTGATAATTCTGCAGCTACTATACATGTATACTATTAACAGAACTGAACAATTAAGCAAATGGGAGGCAGATAGTGGGAGTCAGGTTTCTCATTTTTGGAGTGAGAATTTACAGACAATCAATAAAGGAAGGCTAGAATGACCCACATGGTAATTGATTGGGTGGAGACATCAGTATGAATTAATTTTAGGTTAAAATAGATACTGATGGTTACAAATATAGAAATATTTATAGACGTGTGTATATACATGGGTTAGTGTTCACACGCAGACTTTTTTTGTTGTTCTGTCAACTAAGAGGCCTAGAAGCAATAACACCCTAATAGCAACAAAGACACCGAGCACACAGATCATGGTTTCTATTATCATTCTCAAATAAAAGAAACCAGAGTTTATTGTAGAAATTTCTGTTCTAGAACAGGGGCAGGAAATATACAATATGATCCTGCAGCATCTTGTAGTACCAGAAATTAAAGAAGCGTTTACACACACACACACACACACACACACACACACACACAGACACATATTGACAGCAGCTAAGTAAAAGAGCTCTGAATAAAATAATCTGAGCAGCAAAATAAAATAGCATTGTATTACATCCAAAGTATACAGGAAATATCCATGTGTCTGTACTGACATAGATAAATGATTGAATAAGTAATAAATGTTAAGAACAGAAAAATTTCCTGTGTAGAAGAATGCTAATAATTTTGTATATACTCTGTCCTCAAAGAGGCAGAGCACAACTCCCCACTCCTTAAGTGTGGGCCGCACATAGTGACTCCTTTCCAAAGGAAAGGAGGGAATGGGAAAAAAGGGGGGAAAAGATTAACTTTACCATGGGGAAACCTGACAAACACACCTGAAGTGAGGCTGAGGCCAAGTGGTCAAGGTTAACATCAGCAGTGAGAAATCATGTGGATGAATTTTGATGAGAATAGCACTTTTCCTCTGTAGTCTTCCTCCCAGAAACATATAACTTCTTTCTAATCATGAGGAAAACATTAGACAAATAAAAATTGAGGGACATTTTACAAAATACCTGACCAGTGCTCCTTAAAACTGTCAAGGTCATCAAGAACAAGAGAAGTCCAAGAAACTATTACAGTAAAGAGGAGCCTAAGGAGACGTGATGACCAAAATGTTATGTGGTATCCCAGACATGATCATGGAATAGAAAAATGACATTAGGTAAAAACCAAGAACATCTGAATAAAGTGTGGACTTTAGTTTAAAAATCATGTATCAGAGAATGTCAGCAAGATGTTAGAGTAGGAAATCCCAGACTTCATTCCCCCAAAGCAATAATTAGACAGCCATTCATGAGTGAAAATAGCTCTAGGAGAATTCAGGAGTCCAGTTAAGAAGCTGCAGCAATAAAATGAAGGGGGAAAAAAACAACACAGAATAACTATATACAGAGAATAGGAAAAACAGTTCCATTTCGCCAACATCATCCCATCCTCCAGGCTGGCACTGCTCAGCACCAAGAGGCAACTCCCCAGACTGCAAATTTCCCTCATAGGGAAAAGCAGATGAGGATGAATGACCAGTTTCCCCAGCCTTTCTGGGCACCGCCAGAAGGATTTGCTTCAGTTTCACTTGACTCGGATCACTGAGGAGACCAGCAAAGCTTAGATGTCTGGAGAGAGCTAGGAATAAAGAAAAGGGACTATCAGTATAAGGCACATCACCAGCTTTTTAGAGGATCCCAGCAGCCTTTGCTTCTAAGGACCTCAACAGCCCGCATGGCTGTTGAACACTTTCCCCACTCCCACAGCTTACACTGGCAAGGACACAGCAGTGTTCACCATCACAGATCACAGCACCCTGGTCCACAGAGAAATCCAGCTGCTTTTTCTATTGAGGAAACCAATAGCCAATACAGCTGCTGAGGGCCTGCCCCCAATTTTTCACCTTTGCGGACTCCAGCTGTTTGACCACCTTTCCTCTTTCCCCTCCTCACCTGTATCACCCCAGCTGAAGCTACTGCAGATGTTCCAGACCTGGGACCCAGTATGGCCACTGTGCTTGCACCCACAAGTGATCCAGACCCCAGCCACTGGCCCTGGCTCCTAACACCACGTGTACACACACAATTGATCCCATAGCCATGAGCACACATACAGCTAGCCCTGATCACTGATGCCAGCCTCAACTTCTGTGCTGTGGCCTGGAGCTGGCTTCTGCAGCCACATGTGTGAATGCTGCCAACACCAGCCACTGTAGCCATGTGCATGCATGCCACTAGCTCCTACCTCCAAGTGTGCAAAAACATACCCTGGTCCCTGCTGCTGGCCCTAGTACTTACCAACAGGTGTGTGCCCGCAGGCCAGCTCCCATAGCCAAGTGAGTGCATACCAGTAGCTCCAGCTTCCACTGATGCCAGCCTTGGTCCCTCACCACTGGTCCAGGAAATACAACACCTCTTGTTTCAGTGGCCATGAAGTTTCAGATGTCATGCATCCCAGCTCCCCGAGCCAATGAGACACTGTGCTCTCCTGGACTCAGAGCTGCCTCATGACTCTGCACTGAAAAAGACTTTCAGCACTATATAGAAGTGGGAAGAGTGGACACCCTTGTCTAGTTCCTACTCTTAGAGGAAAAGCTTTTAGCTTTTCACCATTGAGTATGATGTTTGCCGTGGGCTTGTCAAATACAACCTTTATGTACAACATAGCAACTACAGTTAGTAATAATGTATTATGCATTTGTTCTATCTTGCAGCTGACCATAAAGAAATTCTCTGACTTACCTTATCTGATCAAAGGTCATAAGACCCTCCATATCCTGGAAAAAGGAATGCTGCACAGAGAGGCCAAGAAGAATCTGAACAAACAGGCCTTGCTTGGTTTCTCTACTCAGTCTACTGATATTAGATCATATCTTTTTTATCCAGTGATATTTCTGCACAGTTGCAAATCATGCCTATCCAATGAAGTCTCCATAAAAGGCCCAAGAAGACAGGGTTCAGAGAGCTTATAGACAGCTGAACACCTGGAGGTTCCTGGAGGGTGACGTGCCCAGGGAAAGCATGAAATCTCTGTCCCTCTCCCTCATACCTCACCCCATGCATCTCTTCATCTGTATCCTTTGTAATACCCTTTATAAAAAACCAGTAAACATAAGTGTTTCCCTGAGTTCTGTGAACTGCTCTACCAAATTAGTTGAACCCAAAGATGAGTTGTGGAAATCCCAACTTAAAGCCAGTCAATCAGAAGTTCCATAGGCCTGGATTTGTGACTGATATCTGGGAGAGGTGGGTGGCAATCTTGTGTGACTGAGGCCTCTATCTGTGGAATCTGACACTGTCTTCAGATACATAGTGTCAGAATTGAATTGGAGGATACCCAGCTGGTGTCCACTGCAGAACTGATTGCTTGCTTGTTGGTGGAGAAAAAAAACCCTCATGCATTTAGCCACAAAAGTCTTCTGTGTTGATTGTTGTTGAGTAAGAGAACAGAAGAAGCATTTTGAGTGTGTTTTTTTCCACATAGCATCCAAACTGTAAAGAAAGAAGTAAAACTGTCTCTGTAGATGGCATGACATTATATATATAAAATAAATAAATAAATAAAATTATGTGTAGACTCCACAAAAAAAAATCTGTTAGAATTAATAAACAGATTTAGTAAAATTGCAGGATACAGAATCAACATACAAAAATAAGTTACCATTCTATACATTAACACTAAACTATATGCAAAAGAAATTAAGAAAATGATCCCATTGACAACAGTATCAAAAAGAATAAAATACTTAGAAATAACTGTAACCAAGGAAGTGAAAGATCTATACACTAAAAACTACAACAGATTGATGAAAGATATAAAATGTCCAAGAGGTATATGAAAAGATGTTCTACATCGCTAATCATCAGGGAAATCTAAATGAAAACCATAATGAGATATCACCTCACAGCTGTTAGGGTAGCTATTATCAACAGGTCGAAAGATAACAT
This sequence comes from Propithecus coquereli, assembly GCF_000956105.1. Classification (NCBI taxonomy): domain Eukaryota; kingdom Metazoa; phylum Chordata; class Mammalia; order Primates; family Indriidae; genus Propithecus; species Propithecus coquereli. Next base: position 4,233,445 of record NW_012141969.1, on the reverse strand, counting down.
GTAATGCCAAGGATGAGGAGAAAGGGGAACCCTTGTACACTGTTGAATGAAATGTAAATTAATACAGTCATTACGGAAAACAGTACGAAGTTTCCTGAAATAATTAAGATCACAGCTACTATACAATTCAGTAAACCCACATCTGGGTAAATACACAGACGAAATGAAATTAGTATCTCAAAGAGATACTTGTACTTCAATGTCCATTGGCGATTTTTCACAATAGCCAAGATATGGAAACAACCTAAGTGTCCGCTGACAGAAGAATGCATAAAGAAAACATGGGGTGCGTGTGTGTATGTGTGTGTATGTGTGTGTATATATATATATATATATATATATATGTATTCCATTATATATGTTCCATTTTATATATATATATATATATATATATATATATCATTGAATATAATTCAGCCTTTAAAAATAAGGAAATTTTTCCATTTGTGATAATATGGATTAACCTGGAGGATATTATGCTAAGTAAGATACAGAAAGACAAACACTGCCTGATCTCACTATTATATGTGCTATGATGTGTCCTGAGGCTGCCTCCATACATTGAGTTCCTATCTAATGAACTACAACCTAACTTAGTATGTAAACAAATTTCAAACTAATGTAAGCATATATTCTTGTAACAAGTAGCTGAGTCCCAGTAAATCATAGCTGCTAAACTTCAGGCTGCCAACTGATCAGAGCATGCCCAAATTAGGCAAAAGCCCAGCTGTAACCAATCAACCTGTTTCTGTATGTCACTTCCTTTTTCTGTCTATAAATACTGCCTGCCCAGGTGTTAGGTTGAATTCTCTGAACCTCTCCTGGTTCTGAGTGCTGCTTGATTAATGAATTGTTCTTTATTTAAATAAACTTCGCTAAATTTAATTTGCTTAAATTTTTTCTTTTAACATATGCTTACCAGGGGCTAGAAGTGGGGAAAAAGAGGAGATGTTGGTCAAGGTTATAAACTTTTGGTGATAAGATGAATAAGTTCTGGAGGTCTAATGTACGGCATAGTGACTATAGTTAATAATAATGCATTTTATACCTGAAATTTGCTAAGAAAGTAGATTTCAAATGTTCTCATCACACACACATATAAAAGTAAATATGTGAGGTGATGGATATGTTAATTGTCTTGATTGTGGTAATCTTGTCATAACTTATATGTATACCAAAACCTCACGTTGTACGCCTTAAATAAGAGCTGTTTTTATTTGTCCATCATGCTTCAGTAAAGCTGGAAAAATGTATCAATATTGGTTAACTTGTGACAAATGTACCATACTAATATAAGATGTTACTAACAGCAGATTCTTGATGTGGGATTTATGGGAATTCTCTGTATTATATTCACAATTTTTCCATAAATCTAAATTTATTATGAAATAAGAAGCTACTTAGCAAATAAAAATAGAAGAGAGACTAAACGGAAATAACAAAGGAAATAAAAATATTTATAATAGTTATGGGTTGTAATAAAAATGTTCATGTGATTTATTTTCTTTCAAAGTAATTATCAACAGCAATTATACTTTGTATAATATGATATTAAGCCATGAATTAAAAGTTTTTTATTATCAATATTTAAGGAATGAAATAATAAAGCTTAACATTTCAAACAAGAAAAACTGCTTGAGGTAATGAGGTCAATTACTAATTATGATTATGTTATTGCTCTCAGAATTAGAACTTATAGAATGCATTTATGGTTTTAAATTGTAATATGAGGAACCTAGAGAAATTGAGCCATGATTTTTGGCTTGAATAAAAGGCCAACGGTAGCACCATTTATCAAAATGAAGATGATTAGGAGAAAGACCACATGCAGTATAACTTTTCAACCTCACAACTATTTATAACTTAAGTAACTCACTCTCTTTTGCCACTGGACGAAAGAGAGGGTAATATAGGTTTAATAATATGTCCAGGTTCTCAGTAGTTAAAAAATAATTGTTCTGGGATTGGAATTCAAGTCTTTCCAACTCCAAAAACTATAGTTGTAGTGTCTATAGTGGAACTCCAAAGAAACTCCTCCCAACCCAGCAACCGTTTAGCCTTCTTCTATTATCCCAATTACCTATTGTATAGAAATCAGCCTCTTTAAACATGCCACCATTAACAGTTCTCCAGATAATCTTGCAGTCTTCAGAGATTTCCTTGAACATTGCATGTCAGGAAGATTTCTCTCATAGTCTTCCTTCTTATTCTTCATGCTTCCACACAATGTATTGCTTTCTTGAGCAAATTTAGATCATTCTCCAACCTTGGTGCCTGGTTTTACTCTCTGTTTTGCCAGTTAAGGATGATTAAAAGGATACTCTACATTGTTAAATTAGAGAAAAACGAATCTTTGCAGTGAGAGTGAGGACAACATTATAAATTACTGAAAACAACACTTTTTCTTCTGTCCAGTGTTTCCTGATATCCACTATTTCTTTTGAAAACTAAGAGTTCTCTTGATGAAAGCCCCACTACCCTGCCCAATTCTAGGCAATATTTTGACTGTAGTTCCAGTGGTCTCATTCCCACAGTTGAGACAAAATGCCTCTGGGAGTACTAGAATGTACTGCCCTGAAAATCAGAAAATATCCCCCCCCAGGAAAAACAGAATATATTTTCTTATAATTTCTAAATGAAAGAGTAAGATATAGAAGGATGAAGAAAATGACAAATCAAGTTCTAGGAAGGCAACGTTTTACCTCCTCTCTGTTTCCTCAGTGGCACCTGCCCCAAACATTCACTCCTACACCAAGACAGCACACACTTAAACCATTCAGCATTTTCGCAGGCTCTGAAATGTCTGCCCCAAATTTATCCCCTAAGAAAATCTATATGACTCACAAGGCCCAGGATAAACATCATTCATTCCGTAACGCATCCTCTGATGGCTCCTCAAGACTCCAAACATTTCCCTTGGGAAGAGATTTGGAACTCTCTGTTCTTCTGGTCTGCCTCTCCCCCTGAGCCAAACCTCTGCACCATTGATCCAGAGCTGAGGACAGGGAACATGGCCTACTTTTCTCAGATTGACACCTTTGCTTCATGAGCAGAATATGGGGATGGGGCACCAGCCTCTGGTATTCTTGGCTTGCCTCTTCTGGCATAGGACCTCCACCCAATGAATGAGCCGGGGTAATGGAGATTGGGCCTCAGTATTTTCAGCCTGCTGAGCCTGGGGTAGAGCATATTCCTTAGGATTGGTAGAGGAAGAGATCCCAGATCTTTCAGTCTGCTCTTGACTGAAATAGATTATCTGCAACTTGAAACCTCTAGAGCTGTGGTCCCCAACCCTCCGGGCCACAGCTGCTACTGGCCCATGGAATGTTAGGAATCAGGCTGCACAGCAGGAGGTGAGCAAGCTGGTGAAGGTCATCTATATTTACAGCCACTCTCCATCACTCATGTCTCCGCCCAAGCTCCGCCTCCTGTCAGATAAGTGGCAGCATTAGAGTCTCATAGGAATGTGAACCTTACTGTAAACTGCACAGGCACAGGATCTAGGTTGTGCGCTCCTTGTGAAAAATCTAACGCCTGATGGTCTGAGGTGGAGCTGAGGTGGTGATGCTAGTGCTGGGGAACAGCTGTAAATACAGATTATCATTAGCAGAGAGGTTTGACTGCACAATAAATGTAATGTGCTTGAATCATACCAAAACTATCTCCTCTCCCCAATGGTCCATGGAAAAATTGTCTTCCATGAAATCAGTCCTAGGTGCCAAATAGTTTGGGGACCGCTGCTCTAGAGGATGAGAAATGCTGTTGGTCTGACTTTCCTAGGAGATACTGTAGTCTTCAACTGGAACCTGTGGGGAGAAAGAGTCCTGTGTTCTTGTTTGTACCTCCCAGTCCCTGAGGTGGAGCATCCATCGCACTGATCTGAGAGGACATGTAGGGAAAGCATGTGAAGGGTTGCACTTGCCCTGGCAATATCTCCTTACCAGAGGAGATGTGAAATTAACTAGCTAAACAAAAATGGCAACAAAACTCAAAACCAACCAAATAAACTAAACATTATGACAAGTTGAGAGAAAGAAAGAGACCTTAGAATAAAGGAAAGATTTGTATATTTTGGCACAATTAAGAACACTTTTTTCCTGCTTTTTTGAACAAGGGGCTCCATATTTTTACTTTGTGCTGGGCCCTACAAATAATGCTGTCATGTGTTTAATACATCAACATTTAACACAACAATGCTTAATATATCAATGTTTAATATATGCCAGGCATAGTGCTGAGCATCACGTGTTTAATACATAGATATTTAATAATAATTAAATAGACAAAGAATTCTTTCATATGTCATGTCTGGTATGATATTTGACAGATGACAAGGAGATGATGAGAGATAAAGTGAAAAGAATGTGCAAATACATAGAAGAGGTATGGTGTAGCTGGTCGATCCAGGGGGTAGCTAACTGTTTCTTGGGACTGGAATATAAGGCATAAGCCTGGCTATAGCAGTCCTCAATCACAGGAGAAAGAAGAGGGCCTGGGTTAGGATGAGCGGTAATGAGGAAAACGTGGATTAGAGTGACCCTTAGATAGAATTTAGTGGATTTGATGACTGATAGGACATAGACAATGAGGAAAGAATGACTGCAAATGTTCCAACTTAGGTGTCTGAAGGAATGGGGATGCTGTGAATCAGGGTAGAGGCAGAGGGGATGAGAAGGTCTACAGTTAGGGGCAAAAGGGAAGATGAGGACTTTGTTGTATGTATGTTGACTTGGAAGTACCTGTGGGCCATGCAGGTGGTGAGATGGCTTACTCTTAATCATACATACATGGCAGTGGGGACCCAGAAACATTGATCCTCTAGTAGACCACGGGCTAAATGGCCTTGGTACGTGGGCGTGGAACCCTTGCTGCCTTTTATAGCACTGCTTCTATATGCAAACACATTGTGAGCTAAAACAGCTAACTTAGAAATGGGATCCGGGGACACAATACATTTATATATTGGAGTCAACCTATATTTGGATTTTTAGTTGGATATTGGGGTTGACATTGAGAACAATATAAACATGAAGCCCTTCCAAAAATAATTATCATAATAATAAGAAAGCCACACTAGCACAACAGAGGCTTAGAAACTGCCCCTCTACCTAATTCCTTAACTTCTTCCCTCTCTCTTGGATTTATACCCATGTAAAGACAATCTACTTGCTTCATTTTTTTATTTGTTTGATGTCCATATTCATGGGAAAACAGATGTGTCTTCATATGCCTTGTTTGCAGTGGGATTATCCCCTATGCCCTAAAATATTTGAATAATATATTGAGCCAGGCGATCTACAAGGTCACAGACTCATCTTCCACTGTGTCATCACCACCACCCTTGCTGCATAGCTATGCATGTGCACACACACACACACACACACACACACACACAACTTATTTCAGACCCACTCGTCTATCTTTGAATCTTTCATTGTGCTAAGGTCCTTCAAACCTCCAAATCTTTGTCCACACTGTTCAACCTGCCAGAATTTATTTTCCTTCCCTGTCTTTACGCTGATTTTTCTGGATAATCTGTACTCTCTCTTCAAGAATCAGCTCATTTGATGTTCCCCCCTCCTCACAAGAATCTTCCCATTCCTCAGGCTGAGTCAGAAGAGCCTCTGTTTTAGTCTCATTGAATAGCACTGCAATCACTGATTTTATTTCACATGTTCTCTAAGCTGAGCATCTTGAAAAACAGACCTTTCCAGTGCCTAGTCCTTCATATGTGTTAAAGGATGGGTGATTCTGGTGATCCTGAAGAATGAGAGGCCCTGGCTGAAGGATAAGAAAAACCTTCAAAGTGCTCTTGGAATGAACAGAAAGTCCACAAGAAGAAAAAAGTCAACAAAGAACTAATACATTTGTTTATGTTAATCCACTATATTTATATGCCTTTACAGAAAAAAAGGCTTGATCATACAAGTAAAGCATAAGTTGCTGGAATTGACTGGGCCAGACCCAATTTTATTCCCCAGGAATAGACGATTAAATTCCCTTACAAGAAAAGGAACAGGAAGCCTTATCTGCTGGTTACATTTACTGGTAGATATTTGCAGGGATGTTCTCATGGCTTCTTATTCATCATTTCCTTCTTATGAGCAAGCAATTTTCATCTTAACCAGGCACCAACAGCCTGATAGTTGGCAGCTGAAAATAGATTCACAACTACAAGGACTGAGGAGAAAATGAGCTTTCTCTGTTTCCCCACAAGGACCCATGAACATTTGCCACTGTTGGGAGCTGCTGTACCTGGTGTGTAATGAACAGTAAATCAAGCACTGAGTTTTAGGTTCTCATTGCACTCACAAATGAGTCGTCTTTTCACAACCACCTGTAGCAAATCAATGACAAAGTAACAGAACCTCACTGTGAAGGCCACGTGAGATTGACAAGGAGAAAAAGAAGATTCACTGGCTGTAGGAGATTATACTCAGAGAAAAGAGAATTGAAAATCTTGGAACATTTGGAAATGCAGCCTGTATTGCATTGTTTTTTCAGCAGCACTCCTTGAGGATGTTTCCAGTTCCACCCTTTATAACTTGGTCCAACTATCCGTCATGAAGGGGTCCACTTTTTAGTTCACAATACTATGCAAATACCTCAGCACACCGTGCTGCTCACCATTTTGGGATGTCCCCCTTTGGTCAAACAAACTACAATGCTATTTCTATTTTCTTTCCCAACGTCAAGATTTCTCCCTTATTCTGCTACATTTTCTAGTGATTTTTAAAATTACATTAGAGTTAATGGATAATGCTTGCAAAAAGAGACCTGTAAATCTCCACCTTGTACTTTAGCAGGAAACTGACATCATAGAAGAGATACCCATTATATAAAGAGAAATTAAAATGAATGTTATATAAAACATTATATAAAATGGGAGAAAATTTTCTCATGTACCAGGAGAGGCATGATTTTCTCCTTCCTGGAGAACAAGTTAATAAAATTGACCTGAATAGATGAATAGATGGGAAATATTATAAGCAAAATACAGCCATGTGTTGTAAAAAAGATAGGAGGAGGAGAAAATTATAGGATCCAGCAATTTTAAACCAAGGGATTACAGGTCAATTGTCTTTCAAAGAAAAATAATCAATTTCCAGACAGAAAACTAGGTATTTATACCAAACAAGGTTGTTTTAAACTTTCTCTTTCAAATGGAATAGTATCTGGATGAAAAATATTTTCCATAAATGCCCCTTGGAATAACATTTAAATCCATCCACACATTTTTGTCTTGCTCAACTAACATAGGTCTGGAAGCAGGGCCTGGGGGAGACTGTCTTCCAAATCTAATTTGATCTAACAAAATACGCATTATTGACATTCAAAGCATAAACCACGGCTGAGTCATTTGCACTTTCACTGAAACAAAGGGATTCTAATGGAAACTGACGATCACCACAGTTGTCCACCTTCCTAGACACAAAGGCAGGTATGGACTCTGTGCCATGGAGTCAGAGTTCTTCTGTGAGACATGAGCTCCACTCAGCCCCTGTGTGATAATGAAACTGTGAAGACAAGAGCTGTCAGAGACTGGCTGAAGAACCTGTGGAAGAAGATGGCTTATAGGAGACAGTGGAGACCACACAGAGAAACAGAGCATGGCAAAGAGCATGCCACTGTTCCCACTGTTTCTGAAGTCAGGCTGTACCCTGCTCACCTTTCACTTGGATACTGGAGTCAGCAATGTTCTCTTTGTGCCAAAATGTGTTCAAGATTGGTTTCTAGTATAGTCCTTAACTAGGATCTTTAAGGGAAAAACATGTGCATTTTATTTATTTTTGTTTGTTTGTTTTGCTTTATTTTTAATCCTCTGCTTCTAATAGAGTATTGGAGTATGGAGCAGAAACTCAAAAACATAAAAAATAATAAAATAAAATTAAAAATGGTCTCAAATACTCACCCCTTGCCTTCTCTTTCTTGCATGAGTATTTATGATAGAGTGATACACTAAAAATACTAATAATCTAAGCAAAACAATTATTTCTAAATAGAGATAGAAAATTTAACTTTGCAAGGAAGGTCAGACTTAGATCCTGTATTGTTTCAGGGAGTTTTCACACAAGATAAGGGAAATCAACAAGATAGGTTTTTTTTTATTTATTTCAGCATGTTATGGGGGTACAGATGATTAGGTTACGTAAGATGCCCTTACCCTCCCTCCCCCCCAAGTCTGAGCTTCAAGTGTGTCCATTCCCCCGGAGGTGCGCATCGCACTCATTGTTTGTGCATATGCCCGTCCCCTCCTCCCCCCTCCCCTTGCCCAACATCCAATACATGTTATTCTTATATGTACACTTAGATGTTGATCAGCTAATACCAGTTTGATGGTGAGTACATGTGGTGCTTGTTTTTCCATTCTTGGGATACCTCACTTAGTAGAATGTGTTCCAGCTGTATCCAGGAGTATACAAGAGGTGCTATATCACCATTGTTTCTTAAAGCTGAATAGTACTCCATGGTATACATATACCACAGTTTATTAATCCACTCATGTATTGATGGACACTTGGGTTGTTTCCACATCTTTGCAATTGTGAATTGTGCTGCTATGAACATTCGAGTGCAGGTGTCTTTTTTATAGAGCCACTTTTGCTCTTTTGGGTAGATGCCCAGTAGTGGGACTGCTGGGTCAAATGGTAGTTCTACTTGTATCTCTTTAAGGTATCTCCATATTGCTTTCCACAGAGGTTGCACTAGTTTGCAGTCCCACCAGCAGTGTATGAGTGTTCCTACCTCTCCGCATCCACGCCAACATTTATTGTTTTGGGTCTTTTTGATAAAGGCCAGTCTCACTGGAGATAGGTGATATCTCATTGTGGTTTTGATTTGCATTTCCCTGATGATTAGAGATGTTGAGCATTTTTTCATATGTTTTTCGGCCATACAATATAGCCATCTAATCTTTGACAAAGCAGACAAAAACATACACTGGGGAAAAGAATCTTTATTCAATAGATGGTGCTGGGAAAACTGGATAGCCACATGTAGAAGACTGAATCTGGACCCACACCTCTCACCCCTCACAAAAATCAACTCACTCTGGGTCACAGATCTAAAGCTAAGGAGTGAAACTATTAGAATTCTAGAGGAAGAAGTTGGAAATACTCTTCTAGACATTGGCCTAGGCAAAGAATTTATGAAGAAGACCCCAAAGGCAATCACAGCAACAACCAAAATAAATAAATGGGACCTGATCAAATTAAAAAGCTTCTGCACAGCCAAAGAAACGGTTACAAGAGCAAACAGGCAACCCACAGAATGGGAGAAAATTTTCGCGTGCTACAAATCCGACAGAGGGCTGATAACGAGAATCTATTTAGAACTCAGAAAAATCAGCAAGAAAAAATCAAACAGCCCTATCAAAAAGTGGGCGAAGGATATGAACAGAAACTTTGCAAAAGAAGACAGAATAATGGCCGAAAAAGAAGATAGGTTTTAAAGAGGCAGGAGAGGCAATTGGTAAAAGAGATAAAACAAATCCACGGAGAAAGCTAGTATCAGGATATGGACACTGCATTCAAGTTTTGTTTTTGTTTTGTTTTGCGTAATGTATTTTTTCTTAACTTTAGAGGTACCTTTTACTATATGTTCTGTAGTGTTAGAATTGGCTTATAGATTACTGAAAAAGATAATCATACCTACAGGTTGCTGTAGCACAGAAAAACAATTATGGTTTAGACCAATCTCGATTGATTCAATCAACAGAGCTCTTCTGCAAGTGCTCTTATGAGGATATATGAAAGAAATTTGAATACTATTATACTCAGTTGTCAATGAGTGAGAAATTAAAAAATCAAAGGAAATGGTCATAGTTGTAAGTTCAAGGAGAAGAGAGTGAGAAATAGAGAAATAGTGATGAAATATTGCCATTGGAATAGAGGAGAAAAGACTAAGTATAAATACTTTTGTTAAGGCTTACACTAGCATTTAATATTTTTCATTGTGGTAAAAATATCATAACATAAAATTTAAAATACTATCCACTTTCAAATGTACAGTATGATAGCATTATCTATGTGCACACTGTTGTGCAACATATCTATAGAAAGTTTTCATCTTTCAAAACTAGACCTCTATACCCATTGAACAATAACTCCCTGTTACCCCTTCTCCTGAGCCCCTGACAATCACCATTCTACTTTCTGTTTGTAAAAGTTTGACCATTTTAGATACTTCATATAAATGGAATTATACAGTGTTTGTTTTATTTGTGATTGGCTTATTTCACTTAGCATAATGTCCTCAAGTTTTATCCATGTGATAGTATATGATAGGATTTCCTTCTTTTCTAAGGCTGAATAGCACTCCATTGTATGTACCACATTTTCTTTATCCATTCTTTGAACTAAGATTTAGGGTCAAAATCATTTGGCACAACTATATATGCCAGGGTTTATTTCTAGGTTTTCTATTCTGTTCCTCTGGTCTATATATATATCTCTATACCAGTACCACATTGTTTTGATTACTATAGCTTTACAATATATTTTGAAATCAAGAAGTATGAGACCTCTAGTTTCACATCTGCATATCATCTTTATGTAAAACATGAGATTGCATATGAATTTTGGGATTTTTCTCTATTTTGCAAAAAATAATTTTTGGATTTTCATAGGGGTTACATTGAATCTATAGAACACTTTGCATGGTATCATCGTTTTAACAATAGTAAGTCTTCCAATCTGTGAATGTGAGACTTTTTTCTTTTTTTCTTAGTTATTATACCTGAGGGTTTCTCAAATTTTTATTTTGTGAAAACACTAACCCTTAGTTTTATTGATACTTCTATTGTTTTTCTGTTCTCTATTTCTGTTATTCATGCTCCAATATTTATTATTTTCTTCCACCTGGTAACTTCAAGTTTAGTTTGTTCTTTGTTTCTTGTTCCTTGAGGAATAAAGTCAGGTTATTGAATTAAGATCTTCTCTTTTTTTTTTTGAGACAGAGTCCAGTTCTTTCGCTGATTTCTTCTCATCTGGGGCAGCTGTCACTTCTTATTTTTGGATCTTCTTTTGTTTAGATGGGCATTTTTTAATTTCCTCCCCTCACTCATAAAGGAGTGTCTATAGTATATGTTGTGTAAGAACTTTTGGCTTTGCTTATGGGTGCTTTGATAGGGTTCCACATTCTGGTTAGATGCCTTGGTGTTAGATATCCTTAGTGTGGTGGTTTTCTCAGTTGCTAGTTGTTTGTAGGCTGTAGCAGTGGGAGCTATGTGTGTGGGTAGGTTCACTGTCTCTCTTTGATGAGGAAGGATGGAGGTCTTTGAGATCCTTTCTCTTTTCCCAGCCCTATGGCCCTCTTAACAGTGTGAATTGTACTGCCATGCCTGATTCAAGCTCTAAGATAACAGGTGGTGCTTGTGGGTAAGAATCAACCACTCCCTATATGATTGAGTCAGTAAATGCTGTAAAGAGTTGTGCAAATTGACATCCTTGTCAGCAGGTGGCACTTACCAGAAGGAAGAAGCTGCAGTGTTGTTTTTGGTACTGGTGTTCACCTCTAGGCTCTCAGGAGAAGCACTCAAATGGCCCAGGTGGTGGGTGGGGTCCTGGAACATCCAGTGAGTCCTTATTTTCTGTCATAGCAGAGGTGGGTGGGGAAGTGAGGCTGCATGGGGCTGGGTTGAGTGAGCCTTCCTCAGATTGCACAAAATCTTATAAGGTATCTATTTTAGTGGGTATCAAAGTTCTGCTCCCAGTCTTCTGGGAAAAGTCACCAGGGAGGGGGTGAGGTGGCTCCACCCAGCCAGAAAATCTCCTTGTGCATATGGGGGCTGTCTGAGATCCACAATCTGGCTGTTGGGTGTGTGTTTTGCTCTTCTCCCCCTCCCCGATCTGTGGTCTCTTTTTGGCATCTGCCAGCAGGCAGGAGCTCAATCTAGCTGAGCTCCCACGCAATGGTGTTGTGGGTTGGGAGCTTTCCTGTCCAGAATCCTGCCCCAGGTTGAGTGTGCACCTTTCCTGTGGTGGGAGGGGTTCTCCAAGTGTGGGCTGTGGCTGGGACCCACATTGCACTCTCTTTTCAGTTCTGCCCACAAAGGATCCCTCTCCTTCTGAGGTAAGTTTGCAAATCTTCCCTCCGTGTCCCTGAGCAACACATTTGGGGCTTGCAGGCCTGTGCCTGAGTCCCTGAAGATCACTCCCTGACAATGCCAGGGAGAATCCGCCTGGGCTCTAGTTGCCTATGGGCTTCTCAAGAAGGTTTGATATATCTCCATTTGAGGGTATGCCCTGCTCTGATAGAGCAGCTAGTCAAGCAGCACTGGGGAGGGCCGGTGAGCAGGGAGTCTGAGTACTCCTTAATTCTCTGCAGGTCTTTAAGAGAAAAAGTTTGAGCCCCACTCTCTGTGGCAGCCCCAACAAGAGGGAAGCAGCAGCTCCTGAGAAGCCTGGATCAAGCATCTCTCTTGGCAGCCATGGGCAGGGGAGGGGAAAAAGAGAAAAAGAGCCTGAATGGACTAAATCTTGCACTCTGTTTGTCTCTGTTCCTGTCTCTGGAAGGCAGGCCATCTAGATTGTGCAGACTCTGGAGGTGCACAGATCCCCTGAGACCTCTGGCCCCCTGTGGCTCTCACAGTCTGGGATGGAGTTGGGAAATGTTTGTGTTGCAACGAGCAAGATGAAAACTGAGGGGCTGAAGCCCCATGGGGACAACAAAGGCACTCTGTGGGTGGAGAAGCAATATGGCACCTGCCATCTCTGCTCAGATCTGTGGTGACAGGAAGTGGCCCAAGGGGGCTGACAGCCTGGTGCTTTGTCTTCAGGAAGTCCCCAGTTCACTGGCAGCAATAGCTTTTGAGCTTGTGAGGATAGAAGGGTTCTCCAGCAGCTTGGGAATCTGCTGAATGCCGAAGATGTGAGGGAGGGAGAAACAAACCATTCCATCTACCCTTTTCACTGGACACCAAACCTCTCAGGGGTGGACTTCTGCCAATATCTTCCCCCTTCTTATTCTGCTCTGCAACTTTTTCCCATGGAATCTCTTGTAGATTCTGGCACTTTTCCCTCAGACTTACAACCAATCTATGATTGTTCATTTGTTTGTTTTTTCTTTTTCATCTAAAACAGTTCCTTCTTTCTGAGATGATCTGGCAGCTGATATTTCTGATCAGCCATCTTCAAAATTGAGAAATGGATTTCTTCTAGTTTCTATATTGGATCATAGTCCTGCCACAGGAAATAATCCTGGTTTTCCATTAGGAAATCCTTGATAAAAAGTATACTGACAGGCCCTAGATATATTTAGTCAACAGAAACCTCCATGCATGCCTAGAGGCAATTTTCCAAACCCAATCAGATGCGAAGATTTATGGCACATTGGCTCCCCAAAGGATAATTTTATGTCAACCCCACAAAACCCAGAAAAACATTATAAGCTGGTTCCATTCGCACCATTATCAATAACTAATTCAATATTCCCATGGTACACAATGACTTCGGGGGTTTTATCTCTTCCAAGACTCCAGACTCAATTTTGCTATATTCTTTAATTAATGCAATCATAGGAAAAATTTCTATCTACTTTTCTTTATTATCTGTCTTGCTGTTGCTTTTCTGTGTTGTTATTGCAGCTTCAGCACTTCCTGCACCATGGGTGAGAAGGATGAGGGACAATTGAACAAATATTTTTATTAGATGTAACTTTTCTTCTAAGCACCCCATTTATAGTTCCAGTATGCAGAAGATATTCACCTCATTTCTCACGTTTTAGTAAAACCAGCTTAAAAAACTAACAGATAATTCTGGGTCAGAATTTTGAAAAATCAGCACTATGTTTCTTGTTTATAATTTATGACTTTCTTGATTATCACTCACCAAGGACTTAACTGATTCACAAAGTAGTGGCCTGCAAATTACCCTCCCTGCCTGTAGCCAATTCACTTCTAATCCTTTAAATTAAATTGAATCAAGTAATAATCATTGCTAATAATAAAAAAATTAAAACCAGTTCCCTAAAGCACAGTTTCTAATAAGCCAAGCATTTATGAGAAAGGAAATTTAAATGTAATAGAAAAAAATTGACAATGGATCAAAATTTGAATAGAACTTCAGATGTGATTATTCACTGTTTCTGAGAAGACTCAGAGTTCATTAATTCTGGGGAAAAGTAAGAACATGTATGAGGGAAAATAAAGTTGGTCAATCGCTATTAGTGCTTCTTACTCTCTCAGGAAATATTACCATGTTACTCCACTTAAAAAGAAAATGAACAAATGTTTTGCACTTGTCCTTGGAAAACTTTTTCTGTGCGTTGAATATCATTTCATTTGCCCTCAAAAACCTCTGTGAAATACTCTAAGGGTATATATTATTAGTTTTAATATTATTTGATAGGACTGTGGCTACATAACTTGTCTGAAGGATAAAGAGAAGCTGTCAAAGCCCCCAGGATGTTCAAGTCTTCTGCCTCCCGACTTAACAATACAAAAAATAACATTATTATTGTGGATATGTTCACATGACATCAAAAATAACAGTTTGGTTCAACAGGAAAAAAGACATACATATATATGGAATTGTGTACTCAAAAAAATATGAACTGACAGATTTTTCATACTTTCATTTTAATCTGGATGTTGTGAACATACAGCTGAAGTGTGGTAAAGCCCAAGATAATGACTTAATTTCAGAGCTGCCAATTTCATAAACATTTATTGTGTTGATATTGCATGCAAATTGTACTTTTTGACACACACTTATTAACAAATCCTGTTTCCGATCACTCATGTCTGTCCTGTTCATGGTCATCACAGCCAAACATTTCCTATGTCTAAAATACAGAATATGTGAAGTGCCACTAATTTCTTTAGATGTAATAATTTTAGAACAATGCATAGAGAGTATTGAATAGCTTCATTTGGTGTCATGGTGACAGTTTTCCTCTCTTTGATTATACATAAATCTAAAGTAGAGAGAGTGTGTATGACATATAACTAGCTCGGGCAACAAAATAAATATCCCTCATTCCATTTCTCTCATCACTTTATTACAGGAGCTTTGAAAAATTATCTATCCCCTCAGCCTCAGTTCCCTCAATTTCAGAAGAAAGGAAAGAGGGAGAGAGTTAGGGAAGGAGGGAGGGAGGGAATGAGGAAAGAAAGAAGGAAGAAAAGAAAGGCAGGAAGACTAGATGGGAAGGGGAGGAAATAAAGAAAGAAAAGAGGGAGGGATGAAGAAAACTATAATTAGGAGAAGGATAGCAACCACAAGAGTACTCTGTGCTGAGAAATCTGTTTCTCTGTGGTGGAAGCATGTTTATGGCTGAGTCTGCCACTGAGAATTGAGCCACAGCAGCAGTGTTTAGAAGAATCACCCACTGGTGGCTTGGAGAGGCAGACACGACTCAGTGCCCCCAGGACACAAGAGCAGTAGAGGGAGACCATGGCGCCTTCCCCCAATAATAACCATGAGAATGCTCAGCAGTAAGAAGCCTGTTTCTTTGCAATGGGGATGTGTTCCTGGCTGTGCCCACCACCAAGGGTGGAGCTACCACAGCAGCTTTCCGTGGGATCCCCTGCTGGCAGCCTAGATAGGTAGGCAGGACCCCAGTGCCCCCAGGACATGAGAGTTGGGCAGAGAGACCACATCCCCTCCTGCCCCATAGGAATGATGAGAATGCTCAGTGCTGAGAAGGCTGTTTCTCTGCAGCAGGAGTGCATTCCTGGCCAAGGCTGCCACTAAGAATGGAGCCGCCTCACCAGTGTTATGCAGGATTGCCCGCAGCTGGCTTGCACAGGCAAGCATGACCCGATGCCCCCAGTACATGAGAGTGATGGATTGAGACCACAGCCCATACCACCTCAAGTAGCCGCAAGAGTACTTGGTGCTGAGAGGTGTGTTTTACTGTGGAGGGGATGAGTTCCAAGCAGAGGGCAAAACTGAGAGCAGAAATACCAGAGCAGCATAACCTAAGAGGTTCATCAAACCTGCAAAACACCCCAAAGGCAACTCAGGACCAGCAACCCTCTCCCTGGCATGGTCAGGGACTGATCTTCATGGACATGAAGACAGGTCCATAAGCTATCCTTAGCACCCTCAGCTATTGATTGAGAGGCAAGATATGAAGGAACCAGTGAAAGAACTCTGGAAATATGAAAAATCAAAGCCAAGTGACACCCCCAAAAGAAAACAGTAACTCCTTACCAATGGATACCAACCAAAATGAAAAGATTAAAATGACAGATGAAGAATTTCAAATATGGATTGTAAGAAAACTCAATGACACACAAGAGAAAATAGAAACCCAAAACAAAGAAGTCACAAAAACAATGTAGGAAATGAATGAAAAATTCTCTACAGAAATTGAATTATTAAAGAAAAATGAAACGGAACTTCTGGAAATAAAAAATTTATTCAAGGGATTACAAAACACAGTGGAAAGCCTTAAGAATAGGCTAGATTGGGCAGAAGAAAGAATCTCAGAGCTTGAATATAATATCTTTGAGCTAAACAAGTCAGTTGATGAAAAAGAACAGAAAAACATGAGAAATGAACAAAGCCTATAAGAAATGTGGGATTACATAATGAAGGCAAACATGAATCACAGGCATTCCTGAAGGTGAAGAAGAAAATATACAGAAGTTGGAAAATCCATTCAAGGGAATAATCAAGTAAAATTTCTCTGGCCTTGCTAGAAATCTAGATATTCAGATACAAGAAGCCCAAAGGATTCCCACAAAATTCACTGTGAAGAGGTAATCACCACAACACATAGTCATCAAACTGGAAAAAGTAAACCTAAAAGAGGCACTCCTATGAGCAGTAAGGTGACAAAATAAGGCAACTTACAAAGGAAAACATATCAAACTAATTGCAGATTTCCCAACTGAGACCTTACAAGCCAGAAGGGATTGGGGCCCCAACGTCAGTCTTCTCAAACAGAGTAATGGCCACCCAAAAATTTTGTATCCTGCAAAACTAAGTTTCTTATATGAGGGAGAAATAAAGCCCTTTTCAGAGAAGCAAACACTGATGGAATTTGTCAAGACCAAACCTGCCCTGCAAGAAGTACTCAGAACTACATTATACATGGATCAACACAATAAACAACCACCAGTTTAAAATCCCCCAAAAGATAAAGATCGGAGCCCAGATACCACAATGGCTCAAGAGGTAAACCATAGCAATAAAGTTCTACTCAACAGGAAGAACAGAAATTCACCCCACTTATCAGTTCACTCAATAAATGTAAATGGCTTGAACTTCTCACTCAAGAGACATAGCCTGGCTGAATGGATAAGAAAAATACAATCCAAGTATTTCCTGTCCCCAAGAAACATATTTAACCCACAAGGACTCATTCAAACTCGAGATGAAGGGATGGAAAACAATATTCCATGCAAATTCAATCCAAAAGAAAGCTGTTGCAGATATTCTCATATCAGATGACATAGACTTCAAATCAGCAAAAGTAAAGAAAAAGATGGTCATTATATAATGGTAAAGGGAAAAATTTAACAAAGAGACATAACAATTCCAAATATTTTCACATCTAACACAGGAGTGCCCAGAGGCATAAAGCAAATCCTATTTGAACTAAACAAAATCATGATAAAGATGTTATGATAATAACACCTGACAAAATAGATATAGATGGGACTTAACTCAAAATTGTAAAAGCCATATATGACAAACCCACAGCCAAGTCATACTGAATGGGGAAATATTGAAAGCATTTCCGCTTAGAACTGGAATCAGACAAGGTTGCCCTATATCACCACTTCTATTCAACATAGTGCTGAAAGTCC
The DNA here is from genome assembly GCF_000956105.1 of Propithecus coquereli. Taxonomy (NCBI): domain Eukaryota; kingdom Metazoa; phylum Chordata; class Mammalia; order Primates; family Indriidae; genus Propithecus; species Propithecus coquereli. The sequence goes on along the minus strand of NW_012141969.1, from coordinate 4,215,684 downwards.
TAGCCAAAGCCATCAGACAAGAGAAGGAAATCAAGGGTATCTAAATGGAGAAAGAAGAGGTCAAACTATTGCTTTTTGCTTATGATATGATCTTATATCTAGAAAATCCCAAAGACTCTGCCAAGAGACCACTGGAATTGATCAGCAAATTAAGCAATGTTTCAAGTTACAAAATCAATGTACACAAATCAGTAGCATTCATATATGCCAACAACAGTCAAGCTGAGACTCGAATCAAAGACTGAATGCCTTTCACAATAGCAACAAAGAAAATAAAACATGTAGGAATATATTTAATTAAGGAGGTGAAAGACCTTTACAGTGAGAACTATGAAACACTGAGGAAGGAAACTGCAGAGGACATAAACAAATGGAAAAATATATCATGCTCATGGATTGGCAGAATCAACATTGTTAAAATGTCTATATTATCCAAAGTGATCTACAGATTCAAAGCAATCCTCATTAAAATGCTGACGTCATTTTTCGCAGATCTAGGAAAAATAGTTCTATGCTTTGTATGGAACCAGAAAAAGCTCGATTAGCTAAAGCAATCTTAAGAAATAAGAACAAATCAGGAGCCATCACTTTACCAGACTTCAAGCTATACTACAAGGCTATAGTAACCAAAACAGCATGGTACTGGCACAGAAACAGAGACATAGACCTATGGATTAGAACAGAGAACCCAGATATAAAACCATCTTCACATTGCCACCTGATCTTTGACAAAGCAGACAAAAACATACACTGGGGAAAAGAATCCTTATTCAATTAATGGTGCTGGGAAAATTGGATAGCCTCATGTAGAAGACTGAAATAGGATTCACACCTCTCAGCACTCACAAAAATTAATTCATGTCTTAAACCTAAGACATGAAACTGTAAGAATTCTAGAAAAAAATGTTGGAAAAACTCTTCTATATATTGGACTAGGCAAAGAATGTATGAAGAAGACCCCAAAAGCAATCACAGCAACAACAAAAATAAATAAATGGGACCTGATTAAAAAAAAAAAAGGTTTCTGTATAGTCAAAGATACAACCGGTAGAGCAAATAGACAACCTAAAGAATGGGAGAGAATATTCACATGCTATACATCCTATAAAGGGCTAATAAGCAGAATCTATAAATATCTCAAACAAATTAGCAAGAAAAGTTCAAACAAACCCCATAAAAAAGTGGGCAAAAGACATGAACAGAAACTTTTCAAAAGAAGATAGACTAATGGCCAATAAACATACGAAAAATGCTCAATGTCTCTAATCCTCAGGTACAAATCAAAACCCCAATGAGATATCACCTAACTCCAGTGAGAGTAGCTTTTATAAAAAAGTCCCAAAACAACAGATGCTGGCGTGGACGTGGAGAGAAGGGAACACTTATACACTGCTGGTGGGGCTGCAAACTAGTACAACCTCTGTGGAAAGTAATATGGAAATACCTCAAAGAGCTGAAAGTAGAACTACCATTTGATTCAGCAATCCCATTATTGGGCATCTACCCAAAGGAAAAAAAGACATTATATAAAAAAGACATCTGCACTTGAATGTTTATGGCAGCACAATTCACATTGCAAGGATGTGGAATCAACCCAAGTGCCCATCAATACGTGAGTGAATTAACAAAATGTGGTATATTTATACCATGGAGTACTATGCAGCCATAAAAATGGTGAACTAATACCTTTTGTAGCAACCAGGATGGAACTAGAGACCATTCTTCTAAATGAAGCATCGCAAGAATGGAAAAGCAAACACCACATGTACTCACTATTAAACTGGAACTAATTATGCTAGTAAAACTCAATGGAAACCAAGTAAGGTGGGGAGGAGGGGATGAGTATATTTACACTTAACACATACAATGCACACTACCTTGGTGATGGGCACACTTATAACTTTGATTCAAACTGCACAAAAGCAAATCATGTAATCAAAACATTTGTACCCCAATAATATTCTGAAATAAAAGGAGGAAAAAAGGAAGGAAGGAAAGAAGGGGCATAATTCTGGAAATATGAGTTTTATTACATATGTCCGAAGAACTCATCTCTCATCTTCTGCCTCACTCTACCCTTCTACTTACACAGTGACATTTTCAATATGCTCATTCATTCAAGAAACATATTAAACAGCTACTGTTGCTAAATACTATGCTTCATGCTGGAAATACCACAATAAATATGACATCATGTCTGTACTCAAAATTTTCAGTGTGTAGTAAGAATAATACATAAAACATATATTAATAATTACAATGCCTTTATTTCAGTGAATAAACCCAATCACAGAGTGTAAGATATTTTCTTCCACAAGAAAATGGCTTTTTTTAAAAATTTTATTTTGTTTCCTTTCAGTGTTCTTCAGGTGTTACTTCCTTTATATTTTCTGACTTCTCCAGTATTTTTAGGCTTTCCTGGATCTGGAGCAGATAGTAATGCAAATCGTTAGGTAGGTTGTTCTTGACTGAAATAAGATTTCCTTAATGTCTTGCCAGAATCTCAGAATTTCATTTTCCAGCTCTTCTTCTATGTTAATTTCCTTAATATTTTTCTCCCTTATTTCTCAGATTTTCCTGTCATTGGATGTCAATCTATTGATAAGGAGGCTATCCTAATGATTATCCTGACAGTGGCATTTCTCCTAATGGTTCTCATCTGCTTTTTTTGGCCATACTGCCAAGGAAGTTCACCACATGGGCTTTGGACTCTTGTCTCTGTATTCCTGGGGATTCATACAAAGGGCCAAGAAATGAAGGTTTGTGCCAATACCTACGTTCAATCTACTGCTAGACCTGGTATGATACATCTGTCCCCTGTCTTACCTGCAAAATAATTACACTATAAATAAATCTCTTGGTCAACAGAGCTTTCAAGGCCCACACCTTCTTGCCATCTGTGTTTTTGAGAGGCAGATTGTGCTTGGCAGGCCTTCCCTTCTCTCCAAACAGAAACCTATCAATCAGCAAATTGAGTGATTTCAAACTTTCCACTAATCAAACATCATAGCTCATTTGGTAGATTTGGAAGTAGGTGTTTCCAGTATCAGGCTCAGAAATAATTTGGGAAATGTTTTTTATAGATCATCCTGCCAAATCCTCCAACAGACAAATATGCTCACTTCCTACTCACTGCCATGCTATGTTCCACAGGCATGACCAGGAAGTAGACTGTTTGCAGCCTTCGAAGGAAGAATGGTGCAACTACCTGGAGGCAAATGCTTGGAAATAACAAGCTGTAGGACCTAGACCAATATGGTCCATGGATTAAATTCTTTTTGGTAGACATACAACAAGAGCAGTCAAAAGGTATTAGGTAGATAATGAATGATAGGGCCCCAAAGCCTCATTTTCAGGTTATAATAAAAGCAGGCTTCAGATAAAATTCTAGTACATACCCATTTATTAATTATTCATTATCAAGTGTCCATAAATGCAGTTCAGGTAACTTGGGAGTGGTACCTGATAATTATTAATGCAACTTTAACAAGTATCCTAGATGATCTTAAAGCCACCGCCTCAAGCTGCGCATGCATTAGAGCTAATGCCTCCTTTAGCTGCTTCCAATTTGGTCTTTGGGAGACCACGAAGGAGCTGATAGAAGGATACCCAGGGATGGTATAATAACCTTACAGGCAGATTGAATGTGCATCATACATGCCCCTCAACTTTGTTTATTTTATAAAGTATTGAAATTAAGTGCTGACATTATTCTTTTTTTTTT
>NW_012141969.1:4208166-4210120 GCF_000956105.1 Propithecus coquereli | reverse complement strand
CTGGTTTAGTGAAACCCAAACATAAAGAGAGACTAGTGAAAGGCTCTTGGAGAAGTCACAAGGCCACTTTGTCACCTGAATTTTAGAGTAGCAAGTTGTGAGTATATATCTCTCAATGTGATGTGTGGGGAAACTTTCAAGAGTAGCCTACACCCTTCAGAGGGACATGAAAATGGCAAAGAGTGGGCTGGAGACTTGGAGAGCTCTCAAAGTGACAGGAAAATGAAGATACATATTGATATGCAATAAATTGGGCACAGAGCAGAGGGTGCATGGACATTTGAAACACAGAGGCAATGGATAGATATCAACCAGTAAGAATAATTAAGATTATATTAATATATCTCAGCCAGAGCCAATATGGGTTATTGGTTCCAATGTTGTTATACATAAATTCTTTCTCTCTTTCTGTCTCTCTCTCTCAAATGACGTGTTATTTATAAATCACCTCTAGAACATAAATCACCTCCAAGGCAAATAAAAGGAAAGGGAGGACAGAAAATTCCTAAATTAAGAGAGTTCTACTCTAAAAGAGATTGAGTTTCAAAAGAGAATTTACTGAATTTACTTTCAATTTGAAAGATTAAAATTTCCACCCATGAGCTAAAATGAAAGCCCAGTATCTAAATTTAGTTAGTTACAGAGCCAAAAATATAGGGACATGTTTGCCCTCCTGTGGTTGCTGACTATAACCAATAAGTATTTCTCTACCTAGTACGATTTTGCTTTCCAGATTAAAAACAAATTATCTAATGCCTTTATCCTTTGATTAATATGGTAATTAAGTCTCTATCCAGAATACAGAACCACAAAATAGTGACTATCTTACACAAGATAGCCCATGGTTAGGTGAGTAACAGATTACACCCCCACCTCCAGCACCCAGTAAAATCTGACTTAGGCCAATTTTGTCTTTCACAATCCTCAGTTTAATTCTGATAGACTATGTTGCCCAAAGTTGGAAATTGATAAGGGTAGTTGCTTCCCCATAAACCTTTCTGTCAGTGTAAATTGAGTCTTAGAATAATTGCTACCACATATGCAGAAATGGATTAATCAAACAGTGATTATCAAGCAGGCACAAAGCAGTTCACATAACCTATTCTGTGGGCTCCATGAAGTCCAGTTCTCTGTCCCTTTAGGCGCTTTAACTACCTCCTTACATAAAAGAGTCACTCTAGGCAGATCCAAAACCATTGCAAGGCTGGAGTCTGCAACCCTCATAATAATTGGCACTATATATCCTCTCAGACTAGTGGTTCTCAACCTTGGTTGCACATTGGAATCGCCTTACTGTCCTAGGAAGTTTTAAAAACCACTAACTCCTGGACTCCTCCTCCAGGGTTTCTGATTTAATTATTATGAATTTTGGCTTGGACATTTGCAGCTTTTAAGAGTATTTTAAGTACTTCTAATGTGTAGTCAAGATTAAGAACCATAATCCTAATCAAGTAGTGGGACACATGGCTGTTTAGGAATCAAGCCTGGAGCACTATTCCAAAGGGTAAAGTCTATCAACCTCATTAGATTCTTAAAATATCTTTGTGCAGAGATGGGCAGTATTTCCTACACTAGATTCAGCCAGTCCGTAAGGCTTAACTATTTTTCATTTCACCTAGGAGAGTCCATTAACGAAAACTATCAGTCTAGTCAACATGTCTATTTCACCAATAAAATTCCATTCCTGGTATTTAATATTTTAATCGACAAAGCCTAGTTTGTTCACTGATTGATAAGGAACAGAAACACTTTCAGGAGCTGCAACTTGAGTTTGGACTTCCTACTTGAGCACCAGATTTTTTAAGACTATGTTCTTCGTGTGATATCTGAACCTGAGTTAGTGCTTGAACTAAATATTTAAATAATATACACATTTTGTGTATGTGTATGTGTGTATTTGGTATTTTAAGAATATTATAGACATTATAACGCTCCTGCCCACTGTCATCCTGTT
>NW_012141969.1:4203769-4205067 GCF_000956105.1 Propithecus coquereli | reverse complement strand
CTGAGTTGGCAGGAAATATTGTTCCTGATTATTTCCCCATACAAAAGGCCTACCTCCTACAGCTAAAAGCCTCAGATATTAAGAATATTATGTCAGAGTTTTAGAAATTCCATGAAAAATCAGTTAAAGTTTGGTTCTGTATGGGAGAAAACGTAGAAGGAAAGGGGAAGTTTACCATTCCTCACTCATCATTAGGGTCATGGTCAACATTCCTGTAACAAAAGACAGGTTAACAAGAAAAAACATAACAAACTTATTTAAACAGGAGCCTTTGGCAATGAAGACCCAAAACCTGGGAAAAACAGTCCATATGTATGCTTAGGTTCAATTAAGAATGGACAACCGTGTAGAAATGTGATTGGACCAAAGAATATGATCTAATGGTAAAGACAGAGAAGGGAAACCCAGCAAGGCCTGCCTGTTGAGATTCTTCTTAGTCTCTCTGTACAGCATTCCTTCCTCCTGGGTATGGGGAAGGACCTTCTGGAATGAGGGCCTTCAAGGGAGAAGGGAGAGAGTGACCTTTCTAGATTATTCTGGTTTCTGTGCTCTTCCTTAGGGAAGAGGAATTCTAGTTCCTATGACTTGTGTTTTGGGAGCAAGAGGGGCTAGAGAGAGAAGGGCAGGAGAAGGTCAGAGAGATTGTGCTTCTGATGCCTTCCAATCTGCTGTAGTTCAAAGTACTCAGGTGTGCCAAAGCACCATACTTTGGGTATCATTTTCTGAGTTCCAACAGTTCCATGCTAAAATACTGTTTCTGTTGAATTTTGGTTTCTGGAAATGGTAGGCTAAGTTATTTGGATGAATTCTCTGTTTCACACACACAAAAACTGGAAACTTTGGATACAGAAATTTAAATCACTTTAAAACATCTAAGAGCAGATAATACTATGTGAAAATTCCAGGTCAAAGTTGTACTCTAAAGTGGGAATCCAGGAAGCTTAGTAGTACATAGAACAATTGAGCTTACTGTCTCCTCTCTCATCCCCAAAGACTTTGTGCCTTCTTCATTTTGGGGGTGATGCTCTCTGGCTTTAGTAGAAATGAGGGAAAGAGAGAGAGAGGGGTACAGAAGTCAGAACTGAGGGCCTGTCCAGGAAGGGGAATCTGGAATCCAAAAGGGCCATATCCTTAGTGTTAAGGAAAACTAGTACTAATCTTATCCCCAGAGGATACAGGAGAAAGTCATGTAGGTGCAGAGCAGAGTAGGAGAAAAGGGGAAAGAAAAAACATCAAGAACGCATGGCCATGAATCAGCCCTACTGTAAATGTGTTAAGACAAAAAAAGGATTACAAGA
>NW_012141969.1:4196920-4200964 GCF_000956105.1 Propithecus coquereli | reverse complement strand
GAGAGAACTGGGTATGGGAAAATGAAATGAAAGTGACGGTTGGATATTGAATCAGAAATTTATTTATTTATTTATTTTCAGAAATTTATTTTTTACCCTGAGACCAGCCTATTCTCAGGTGGGGTTATATGCTAGCTCGGGTTGAGAGTGGGTCAAAGTTCAAGAGCCTGGGAAAGGAGAGAAACTTAACCAAAATTGATTATCAAGCATTTTATTCCAATTTCTCAATAGGAACAAGTTCAGCTGATCATTTACTGATTAGTTCAGCTAATCATTCATGAAACAAAGAATGGGAATTTGGAGGGTCTGTGTCTAGCCTTGTCACAGGTAAACCAAGGAGGCACCCATGATCCTTATCTAAGTCATAAGAGAAAGTGTGTTCCTTTGCAGTAAGCCATTTCCCTGAACACAAAGAGTGGGGGTGATTTCTTTAACCATAACTATTTTCCAAGAGTACAGGGTTAAGGTAAAATTCAACATTGTTCAAAAACAAAGCAAAACAAACTAAAAGAGCACAGGACTTTTTTTCTTTTCCCCAATGAGCTACTGAGAGAATGATTATCAGGGAGGCAGTCTAGCCTATGAGTGAGCCCAAGAGAAGATGTGAGATTCAACAGCTTGAATTAGCATCATTTCCAGCTTGCTGAGACTGATAGCTTTCCCTTAACAAGGAAGAAGACCCTGCAGTGAAAATTTATGTTCATTGAGAAAGTGTCCAGTAAAAACCAGGGAATATGATGGCAATGAGATCTGGGCTGCTGGTACTAGAGGATGGAAGAGAGCAAATTTGGAGTCTCTGGGCATAAGGGTCAGAGAATACATAAATGTGATACATAGAGACTAGGTGTGCGGGATATCTCTGTGGCTAGTAATGGTGACGTCCTTCACTGAGTGGTTACTGTGTGCCTGACACCTGCAGGACACTTCACTTCATGCATGTTTTTGCTCTTTTGTCCTTTAAGAATCCTATTTAAAAAGTATCATTTTACAGATGACTTGACTGAGGGCCCAAAAGCTTATATAACCTGTTGGAATTTACGTAGCTATGGATCAAACACTATGATAGTCTCTGGTTGCAGCAGTGAAGCAAAGAGTAAAGTCATAAAATAGCTTTCAGCTTATCCTTCAAAAAGTAAGCTGATTATTTGATGTATCCTAATTATGATCACTTGCTCAATAATGAATAAATTATGTTTGTTCTCCATAAATATGTTGGAATTTATAAAGTTTCTATATCAAGCAATAATTAGGGAAAAATAAAAAAGAAATCATCCTCTAACACTAGTGGCCAAAGCTTAATGTTTTTATTAATTTGGGCTTCATTTGCTGAAGTATTACTCTGAGGTCATGGCCTTGCTGTTATAATTATTAGGCCATGTTTTCTCTTCAATTATATTTTATACAATTCACAATTAAACATTAACTGTTTCCAATAGTGAGAATAAAACTCAAGTTAACCAACTGAGTTTCACTTTACCTTTCTGTTCCCAAGCCTAACCAATTACTTTACCCATCAACTTCATCTTGATACCATTAGCTAGGATGATCCTTATGCTCAAAGGGAAAAACAATACCCTGTCCATGATTCAAACTACAAGATTTTACATTTACTTTTGTTCACTGTGAGATATAATCAAGGCACAGAAAAAGAAAAAACGGTGTTCGGTTGTCACTTCTTTGACAGGCAAGTGTGCAGAGAATCTTGGAGAAGGCTTCGTGCAGAGATGAGGACAAACTAACAGGCACTGTGACTTGGGGAGAACTCTCAGCAGGTATTAGGCATTAGCCATAAGCTTGGGTTTCTGATCAGGACACCAGTACCTAGTAAGGGAAATAGCAAGCGTAGACAAGGCCCCAAATTCCAGGAAGGCTTCAGGATTCTGTGGGCAATTGTGATAGGAAGGTAGGGACAAGAATTAAGACAAAAGCCAAGGTCCTAGCTGGAGAATTAACTTGATTTTGATCCCTGATGTGTTCAATTTTCTTTCCCCCTTAGAGAAGACAAAATGTCTCCACTTTCATTTTTCTATCAGTCTTTGAGTACTTGTCAAATGGTGGAAGTGATAATAAGTGATATAAGTACCAACCTTACTAGCCACATCAACACTGGTGTGTACTTACCAGTGTAGAAGAAAGAATCTCTGTGTTTTGTTTAGAAATAAATATATTAGAGTCACAAATTTATTTTTTGAAAATAGGCTTGAAAGGAGAAATTTAAAATTAAAATGATTTTTTATGGATACGTAAATCCATGTCACATACACAGTACATGCATTAAACATTTAGCAAGGGCAGACATAGATATTGAGCTAAATATCAGAGGGCTAGTGCATACTTTAAAATTTTGATAAGCAAATCTAATTTACTATAATAAATACTCCAACAGGCAACATTTTCTATCAAAAGCATGTACAACAAGTCCCTTGCTGTAATTATAGTCTTAAGTTTAGGGGTTACGTTTCACTGGGGATAAAAATAATACTCTGCAAATGAAAGCAGAATGGTATAGGACACTTTCTTCCATTTGCAACAAACTGGCCCAAAAATGAATTTTATAATGACAGAATAAAGAATATGTATGGATTTGTTAAATCAGTACATGGCCAATGCTTTTTATAACTTGTGCCTTTATAGTAATTGATTTGTAAGCATTTCCCAACTTTCTCTATTATCTTTCAATAAGGATTATGAAGAGTCCTGTATCCTGCAGTCCCAGAAGCATGTGTATCAAACACAATGATTTTCCATAAATACTATTGAAATATTTGACTTATGGTTTTATTTTAACCAAAGTGAATCACAATACAGATGCTACTCTACCTACGATGGGACTATGTCCCAACAAACCCATTGCAAATTGAAAATATTGTGAGTCAAAAGGTGCATTTTTAATACGCCTAACCTACTGAACATGGTAGCTTAGCCTACCCTAGCTTAGATGTGCTCAGAACACTTACATTATCCTACAGTTGGGCGAAATCATCTGGCAACACAGCGCACTGTAGCCTATCAGTTGCTGACCCTTGCGATGGTGTGGCTGACTGGGAGATGTGGTCCGGCAGTGCAAGAGAATATTTTCCTGCATATTACTAGCCGGGAAAAGATCACAATTCAAAACACAAAGTACAGTTTCTACTGGATGTGTATTGCTTTTGAACCATCTTAAAGTCAAAAACTTTTAAGTTGAAACAACATAAATTGGGCACTCTCTGTATTTGGTGTGTAAAACATTTCCGATTCCATAGTATATCCTAGATAATGTGTTTAGGTATTTTACAAATATTACTTTATTTGACCTTCTTTAAAACTTTATGAGCTAGGTGTTCTTATTCCCATTTTACAGATAAAGAAACTGAGGATTAGAATGGAGCTGCTCAGCCAGCCTGTACCAGAGCAGGAATTGGAATCCAAACGCTCTGCCTTCAAAGCCCTCCCTCAGAGATGTAGGGAAAGATGGCCTAAAACAGAGTGATGGTAGAGATCACAGCCCAATTGGCAGAAGTGCATTTATTACACAGTGTTCCACATGGAGTCTGATCTTAGTAGATACTTTTTGAATCATATAGCAATATCACCTATGTGTAATCCACCAAATCCAACTCAAGTGGACTTTGGAGTTACCTAGTAAATGTTTGATTTTATAAGCAAAATTGTTCCTGGTGCTTTTGTGAGTTGACATACAGACTGTAGGGAACTGATGGCATTCATATTTGAGTAAGCTGCTTCTTTTTTGCAGATATATATCTAGGCAGATCTTTCACAGCAGAAATCCCAGGGAGGGATTTCTGACATATAATGACTCATTTGGATTAAATGAATCCTTGGCAATTGAGACAACTTATAAGCATTTTTTAATGACACTACTCTTTCAAAAATAGTAATGAGGTTCCTTTATTCTAGAATGGATATGTTGCTGACAAATTATATTGCATTTTCTATTGAATTTTGCTATAATATCAAAGTAATTTTTGTGCCAAGAAGTAATAATATTCTATTTAAGATAGAAATTTACTTTCATTTATTTAATGGGAAAGATGATAATTT
>NW_012141969.1:4184236-4185685 GCF_000956105.1 Propithecus coquereli | reverse complement strand
GAAAATGTGATGTGTTTTATGGGGTCATGGATTTGGAATCTAAAAGTTTATGTTCACATCTGGATGCTGACATTTTAGTAGCTGTCTCACTTTACAAAAGCTGCTTAGCCTATTTTAATTTGGAATAATTCTTCTATAAATGGAGAAAATAATGCAATTTGGTCCATTTCACAGAAGTGTTGAAAAATACTAATGGAACAAAATCCATGAATAAGTTTCATAAAATGGTTGAGTAATACTTTACACTACTTTACACATGGCTTTATACTATTATTTTTATGTAGATATGAGAAAGAAAAAATAAAAAAATAAATGTTTCGTGTAAATTTAAGACAAGTTTATAGTTAAGTGTGTAGTTAAGCACTGTAGTATAATGGAAATAGGATTTTTTGAGTCAGATATAGTTAATTGGAATAATTTGTTTCTGCGCCACTACTGGTTAGGTCTATAGTATCTTTCAAGTTAACTTTTCTGAATCTCAGTTTCCTCATCTCTAAAATGGAAAGAATAATGTCTTACTAATGTTTCATATGGTGTGAAGACCAAATAGGACACTATGTCTGTAGTGCCTGTGGCATAGTTCTAGTACACCATCAATGTGAGTCTCCACAATAAAAATTCAGTAAAAAGAAAGATCAGAATAGAATATTATTTTGGTGTTGATAGAAAATGGTCTATTCAGATGAGATTGTTCCTGGAAATGAGAAGGAACCAATAAGACTAAATTTCAAAATAAGATAACTGCAAACTCCAGGAGTCATTAGGCATTTTTTATTTACTGAAATTTGGCTGATCAGCTTGGTTGGATGTTCATTTCCTTATATTTCCTTTGGCTCCTACTGACTTAACAGGAAACATTCTTGCCCAAGGATTCAGCCTAGAGAAGATTTACACTTAAGCTTCCAAGGGGAGAAAGAATGAGGGGAAATATTTCCAGGCAGCCCCTACCTCTAGTGATGAGGTTACCCCATGGTCACAGATCTGAGTCCAGAACCCAATTTGGAATTAAGAGATCCAGAGACTGCTTCTACCTCACAGCCTTCTTGGAATGCTTTCCTTCAAATCTGCTCCCACTTCATTTTCAGTTTCTCTAAGGAGAAGATGGTCTATGGAAACACACACACACACACACCCCAATCCTGCAAATTTACTTCATTGCTTTTGCTTTCCATTAGTTTTTCAACCATCTCCCACCAATCCTCCATGTCCAGATATTCTTCCAAAAAGCAAACCAATAAACTATCAAATTAAAAAAAAATCAGACTAAGATGAGACTTTATTCACAAGGGTTATTGAAAGAGAGAAGAAAGAAATTAATGCAAAAGGGAGGAAATTCTGACCATGAAATCTGCAAGCATCTCAAGTTTAAGGCAAAAAGAATTTTTCTCTTGTAGGGAGGAATAAATAAGGCTAGAGAGAACTGGGTATGGGAAAATGAAATGAAAGTGA
>NW_012141969.1:4173400-4176351 GCF_000956105.1 Propithecus coquereli | reverse complement strand
TGAATCTCATTGTGTTAAGATGATTTTGGGTCACTTTGCTCCCGAATTTACAGTTTTAAATTTCAAATCAGCAATGTAAAGAAAATAGGGAAATGAGTCCATTATTTATAATTTGATTTATCTATACACCTGTGAATAGAATTCTAGTCCGTATTTATAGAAAAATATAAGTTAAGCAATCAACAGGATATAAAAATACATTTATACAAATAATAAACTCATAATACATGCAATCTGGGAACTATATTTTAATGAAGATGCCAATATGCCAATAGGCTGGGAAAATGAAAACATCTGATATAAATATTAAGAATATTGTTTCCTTGTTTTTAAAATACTATACATAGTTAAGAGTTATTGTCAATATTACTGGATGTGCAAAGAAATGTTGAATGTCTCAAACAGTACCCTGCATAAGCCATTTGCTATCACAACCAATAGCAAGTAGTTTCAGATTTTTGAGAAGTCTCACAAATTAGAGTACATACATTAATTGATGCCAATTTTTTTTGACATATCCCCAATATTTTGCCATCATAAACCACTAACGTTTCCAGGCTTTTCCTTAATTACCGTGAGAACAATCAAGAATACCCTGGCATTGACAGGACCATGTGAACAACATTATGAATTGGTTAACAACATTTCCTTGTCCTTTCAGGCTAAGTATGACATCCTTTGAACATGGTCTCAACATGAACTTTTATAAGTCTCATTTAACTCTAGCAGGGATCAAGTAGGATTAAATTCTGACTGTATGAATATATATTATAAAATAAGATTTAACAAAATGTTTACTAAATCAACTAATTTATTCTTATTGTTGACTGGATTAACCACATTTTCCTCCCTACCTCTTCTGTGTGAAATACTCTCCCTCCTCATTTTGTCTGTCTGGAAAATTCTTCTTCAACATTCCATGCTGATCAAATTAAAAAGCTTCTGCACAGCCAAGGAAACTATCATTAGAGTGAATAGACAACCTACAGAATGGGAGAAAATATTTTCATGCTATACATCCGATAAAGGGCTGATAACTAGAATCTATACAGAACTCATGAAAATCAGCAAGAAAAATCAAACAACCCCATCAAAAAGTGGGCAAAAGATATGAACAAAAACTTTTCAAAAGAAGAGAGAATAATGGCCAAGAAACATATGAAAAAATGCTCAATATCTTTAATCATTAGGGAAATGCAAATCAAAACCACAATGAGATATCACCTAACCCCAGTGAGAATGGCTTTTATCAAAAAGTCCCAAAACAATAAATGTTGGCACGGATGTGGAGAGATAGGAACACTCATACACTGCTGGTGGGACTGCAAACTAGTACAACCTCTATGGAAAGTAATATGGAGATACCTCAAAGAACTAAAAGTAGAACTACCATTTGATTCAGCAATCCCATTACTGGGCATCTACTCACAGGAAAAAAAGACATTCTATAATAAAGACACCTGCACTCAAATGTTTATAGCAGCACAATTCACAATTGCAAAGATGTGGAAACAACCCAAGTGCCCATCAATACATAAGTGGATCAATAAAATGTGGTATATGTATACCACGGAGAACTACTCAGCCATAAAAAATGGTGAACTAATACCTCTTGTATTATCCTGGAGAGAGCTGGAACCCATTCTTTCAAGTAAAGTATCACAAGAATGGAAAAAAAAAACACACATGTATTTACCATTAAATTGGTACTAATCGATCAACACATATGCATACACAGAAGTAACATTCCACAGGTGTCGGACAGGTGGGAGGGGTGAGGAGGGGATGGGTAAATTCACACCTAATGGGTGCTATGTGCACTGTCTGGGGAATGGGCATGCGTGTAGCTGCGACTCTGGTGGTGCAAAGGCAATTTATGTAACCAAAACATTTGCGCCCCTGTAATATTCTGAAATAAAAACAACAAAAAACCTAAAACCAAAAATATTTTCAAAAAAAAGATCAAATATTACCTCTTATAGTGAGTCTCCTCATCCCCACAGATATAATCAATCACATCTCTACCTATTGTCCCATAGTATATTGTATGCTTCTTTAGAACTTTCACATGCTTTATTAGAATCAGTTGTTACATATGTGCTTCTCATTGCTTAGAATTTGATCAATGAGTGGCTCATCAAAGGCGCATTTCCAGAATATGTCAAGGTATGAGGGACTGATAAATCATCACTGCAATAAATTAGAATTGGATTGCTAATAGTTCATACTTACTCACAAGTGTTTGCACAAATTTATGGTATGTAAACCACTACAGACTGTGCCTCAGAATAGAGATTAAAAAAGAAAGAGGGAAAGGAAGAAATAAAGGAAGGAAGGAGGAAATAATGGAGGGGGGATAGGAAGGAGAGAAGGAAAGAAGGAAGGAGACAATGAGGAGGAAAGAGAAGAACATTTTGTCAGTTTTTAAATCTTATATTTGGTGTCATTCATATGTGATTTTTGTGGTGTAGCTACATGCAATTTCACCAACCTTGATATGGTAAGCTGGTAGTTGCAGTAGTGAACAGTTTATTTTCACTAAGGATAAAATTATCCTACATGGATATAGTTGCAAAATCTTAAGAAATGATTAAAATTTGTTTGTCCTGATTTTCAGTTTGGCAATATATTACTGAGTTTAGGATAAATTTTCTTATCTCCAGTTTTCCATTTTTCTTTCAATTTTTCAGTTTTATATTTTGGTTTTCTGAACGAGACAACTTAAAAATACATCACAAGATTTTAAATAGGATAATAAACTCAATCACTCATTCACAGAAAAAAGGGACTTAATTTTATATTACTTGATTTCAGAATTTCAGATTTCAAACTTTAAATTTATTTTTGACTATCATTCCTTTGCATAAAATTTAATATTACATAGATTAAATGGAGCATGGGATTGGTATGGGATAAACGTTTTAGGATAATGGGAAAAAAAACACAAGAAA
>NW_012141969.1:4170872-4172127 GCF_000956105.1 Propithecus coquereli | reverse complement strand
CAATTAGAGCTTGTCCTTCTGTATTGAAAGGGAAATATTTCAAAGTTTTTTGTAGTATCACTTCAGCTTGTCTACTCATTTGATAAGATAACCTCCCACACACTTATGTGCACTGTAAAAACACATAAAACTTCCAAACTTTTCTGTACACTGTGGAAGTTTAGGAAAAATCCTTCTAAACTTTACTCTTTAAGTCTGAAACAAAAAATATAACTTCTGAGTAATTTTGGAAACATTTGAAAGAGAATTTCTAGTTTTCACATCTTTCAATGCCTTTAGATTACAGTTGTGTCTGGTTCTAAGTAACTTTAATTATTTCCCATCCAACCACTTAAATATTCTCAAGATGGAAACTAAACTGCAAGAAAAAGTAAGTTTTTACTGGTCATTTAATACTGGAGAGTAGGTATTTCCTAGGAGATACATATGAAGGAATATGTTATTTTCCATGATTTGCATTTATACATATTAACTTAGTTTTTCTTTTTCCAACTGGAGGAACTGAAACAAAAAGCATCCATATCACAACTGTATAGCTAAGAATTATCAGGTTTTTCCCATTTATAACCTGAAGCCTATCAGTGTTACTACTAACTGCTGAATTCCCTGTCGAGGTATTTATTGGTTATCATATTTCAGGGAAATTCATAGGATGTATGTATTTGTAATAATATAATTTTCTTAAAGCAAAAGCAAACCTAATGATAGTGGTTTAAACACACAAAGGTGTATTTTTATCACCTAACTTGTCAGGAGGTAGCCTGTGCAGTAGGATGTCCACAGGGAATCATAGGTGCTTCCATCTTCCCACTCCATTATCCTTTGCTCAAATTTCAGGCATGTAGAAGGAAGAAAAGCCAAAAGTTTTCTCCTTCCAAAGTTCCTTTCTTTCTTTTTTTTTTTTTTTTGTTTGAAGAACGTTTGCATACATCTCACTTACTTAATGAATTACCACATATCTGGCCACCCTGGCTGCATGAAAGGCTGAGCCAGTGATAATTAGGAGTCCAGGGTCTTCAGTAGAGAAAGGCAATAAAAAAGGACCTGTAAAGAGCTTTTGGGTAGCCAATACACAATATCCACCCCTTGTGTTTACATGTTAGAGCAAGTTCAAAGCACTTTGAATGAATTGAAACAACTAATCTAATTTGCCGTGGTTTTTTTCCATATTTAATGGGTAGGTTTATCTGAAAGGACTAAATCAATTTGTTGTATTGACACCTAGAGAAACATCTTGAGAAGGACAAGTGTCTTT
>NW_012141969.1:4169250-4170822 GCF_000956105.1 Propithecus coquereli | reverse complement strand
AAATAAAAGTAGATAAATATATGTGTATATATAGGACATATAGATTAGAATAGAGATGCATAAATAAGATATGTAACAGCTTTTGAATTGACACAACTTGGTTTTGTGACTAGGATAGACGGGAATGAAGGCAAGGAATGGAATACTGTACATGAGGGAGCTGGTGAATACAACTCCCCGTATAGAGAATATCCATTTGTTATCCTATTTTTCCTACATATTTCCTTTCTCACTTAAAATAACTTGTAGGTTTGCTGAGTCCAGCTCAGCACAGGGAACCCCAAACCAAGCGGCTCCGCAGAAATGAAGACAAAGTAGCCAATTATCAGGACAAGTGGGCATGGGGGACTCAATGCTTCTAAGAGCAAAGAGCCCCGTCCTTGGTGCGTACATTGCTTTTATTCGTGTAACTCAAGAGGGAAAGAGAGAACTCAAGGGCAGGAAACACATGGCCGTTTACTCCCCAATCTCTGTATTTTGAGAATGCTCTGTTCAAAGAACATTCCCAGACTTCCTACATGATTGCAGTCACTGGAGACATGGCTGTTTACTTCAACTTCTTGGGGTGCTGACCAGACGGCTTTCCGTCAGGTTGGAGGACTCGGCTTTCCTTCGTCTACACCTGTTCAGCATCAAGAAAATAGCCAGCTCACAGCTCCTACTGCTACAGAGGTTGCTTCTTATCAATACATAATTACTTTGTTCATTTTTCAATAATATTTTCTTCTGTGGTACACAGTAATCTACAGAGCTAGTCCGCTACTCATGAACATTTGTTTCCAGATTGCTATTACAAACTATGCTATAAGAATAATCTTGTATATGTGTCATTTCACATGAATCCATGCAAGTATATGTTCAGAATAAATATTTAAATGTGGAATTACTGATTCCAAGGATGTGTGCATTTGCAATTTTAATGGTCTTTATCAAATTTATATTACCTCCAGTAATTATGAAAGTGCCTTACCTACGTTACATACTCACAAAAACAATCACTGTTTTATTCTTAATATATTCCATGTTAGGCAGGGACCAAATCTTCAGGTGGCAGATACAGGCCAGGAGGGCGGGTTCCTAGGGGCGGAAAATCTGGGGACCAATCAGGGGAAGAGACTATAGGAAAACGCAGAACACCTGACAATCATGTATATCAATCATCTGGTAACATCCCACACCTCCTGTAAGACTTCCCTGGACCAGGCCAATAAATGGAAACCACCTGGGAGTCCTCAGTGTCTTCTTCACTTGTGGAGACTGACCCATTCCTCTCTCTGGAATGTATTCTGACTTTGTTTAGCTTCCTTCTTTTCTGGAATAAAAGCTGTTTGTGTGTAATTGCGTTCTGTCTGTGATCACTCCATCACACTGCCCTGCTTGTGATTTTTCCAAGCAAGGAGCCAAAGAACCAGTACAACACTCTGCCAAGAGGTCGGCCCTGACATTCCATTAGATTTTTACTTCTTTTTCAAAAGTGTGACTATCTAATAGACATTGATCTGACATTAATTTATTTTTTAACATATGAGATTGAATAATATATATATCACAAGAGGTGCATTTATTTATGGT
>NW_012141969.1:4166174-4169200 GCF_000956105.1 Propithecus coquereli | reverse complement strand
AGGAAAAAAAGACATTCTATAATAAAGACACCTGCACTCAAATGTTTATAGCAGCACAATTCACAATTGCAAAGATGTGGAAACAACCCAAGTGCCCATCAATACATAAGTGGATCAATAAAATGTGGTATATGTATACCACGGAGAACTACTCAGCCATAAAAAATGGTGAACTAATACCTCTTGTATTATCCTGGAGAGAGCTGGAACCCATTCTTTCAAGTAAAGTATCACAAGAATGGAAAAAAAAAACACACATGTATTTACCATTAAATTGGTACTAATCGATCAACACATATGCATACACAGAAGTAACATTCCACAGGTGTCGGACAGGTGGGAGGGGTGAGGAGGGGATGGGTAAATTCACACCTAATGGGTGCTATGTGCACTGTCTGGGGAATGGGCATGCGTGTAGCTGCGACTCTGGTGGTGCAAAGGCAATTTATGTAACCAAAACATTTGCGCCCCTGTAATATTCTGAAATAAAAACAACAAAAAACCTAAAACCAAAAATATTTTCAAAAAAAAGATCAAATATTACCTCTTATAGTGAGTCTCCTCATCCCCACAGATATAATCAATCACATCTCTACCTATTGTCCCATAGTATATTGTATGCTTCTTTAGAACTTTCACATGCTTTATTAGAATCAGTTGTTACATATGTGCTTCTCATTGCTTAGAATTTGATCAATGAGTGGCTCATCAAAGGCGCATTTCCAGAATATGTCAAGGTATGAGGGACTGATAAATCATCACTGCAATAAATTAGAATTGGATTGCTAATAGTTCATACTTACTCACAAGTGTTTGCACAAATTTATGGTATGTAAACCACTACAGACTGTGCCTCAGAATAGAGATTAAAAAAGAAAGAGGGAAAGGAAGAAATAAAGGAAGGAAGGAGGAAATAATGGAGGGGGGATAGGAAGGAGAGAAGGAAAGAAGGAAGGAGACAATGAGGAGGAAAGAGAAGAACATTTTGTCAGTTTTTAAATCTTATATTTGGTGTCATTCATATGTGATTTTTGTGGTGTAGCTACATGCAATTTCACCAACCTTGATATGGTAAGCTGGTAGTTGCAGTAGTGAACAGTTTATTTTCACTAAGGATAAAATTATCCTACATGGATATAGTTGCAAAATCTTAAGAAATGATTAAAATTTGTTTGTCCTGATTTTCAGTTTGGCAATATATTACTGAGTTTAGGATAAATTTTCTTATCTCCAGTTTTCCATTTTTCTTTCAATTTTTCAGTTTTATATTTTGGTTTTCTGAACGAGACAACTTAAAAATACATCACAAGATTTTAAATAGGATAATAAACTCAATCACTCATTCACAGAAAAAAGGGACTTAATTTTATATTACTTGATTTCAGAATTTCAGATTTCAAACTTTAAATTTATTTTTGACTATCATTCCTTTGCATAAAATTTAATATTACATAGATTAAATGGAGCATGGGATTGGTATGGGATAAACGTTTTAGGATAATGGGAAAAAAAAACACAAGAAAGACAAGTATAATTTGCAACTTATATATTCAGGACATATAAAATACTTTATGAAGCTATAAGTATTAATTTGTACAAAAAAGACAGATATATTTTCAAGGTAATCCTGTCATCAGTCTTCTCCTGTAAAGTTAGTCTCTTCTGTTTCATTGTCATGCGGATCATATTTTTTCATACCACTGAGTAGCCTGAGTACTCTTCTCCCTGCAATGACTTTAAGGTTAACTTTCACATTTTCTGGCTTCATGATATATCCTAGACGTATTAAGACAAGGGTCATGCAACTTTTCTGTCAGGGTTTCCTCTATGACAGATGCGTTTCTCTGGCAAAGCTGATAATGACAGTTTTGGAAGGCACTCTGATATCTCTTCTGATTAATGATGTCCCCCTGGTTTTCATTCATTTCTTATTGTATTACATTAATCTTTGATGTGAATATTGACATGCACATCAAATTACTCTGCCTTGTTTTCCTGAATTGGACTGCTTTCTTCCTGAAACAAACTCTCAGATGTTGGCTTTGTTGCTAAGTATGGTTGACATTGATGCTGATATTCATATCAACCATAAAAATTGGTGATATCTGTAAGATTCAATTTAAACAGTGGGTGGAAATGCCAATATCCAGTGGGGAAAAAGCATCTATTAGGGGACAAAAGGGATTATTTTTACCCAGATGGTAAACATTAATGTTACCACCTTCCAATAGAATAAACAGCGTTGTATATTATCTGTTTATGAAGAGGTTGTAACCTGTTTGATCATATCAGATTTTGGTGTTGGATTTTGGCTTAAGATTACAGTTGTTGGCTTCATGACAGCCTTTCAGAATGCAGATGTGGCTACAAGAATTCTTTCAAATCCAGACCAGCTAAACAAATTGTTCTGGTCTCTCAGGTGACTCGGCATGATGTCAGGAATCTTAACAGCAAAGAGCATTTCAAACCAAGCATTTGCCATTTTTGCATCTAAACTAAGAGCTAAAGTGGAAGCCAAAGCACTAACACATACAGGTCAAGGAGTCCAGGGACCACTTCTGCCCCCTTTGCTGCTTCTGATGGGCATCATTTCTGATACTCTGTGGCCACTGAGGTGGCAGTGCATGGTTATGGGCCTCGGTAGCATTTTAGTTGTGCCGCTCCTGTGACACTGATTTTTAGCCTTTTAGGGACCTCAAATTCATCATCTGTAAAATATGACCTAAAAGCCCTGTATTTTTATAAAAATATTGTGAAAAGTATAAAAAATAGTTATGCAAACACATTTTAGAAGCAGTGAAGTGTTATAAAATATGGTTTATTATCACCCATTCATTCATTCATTCTTCTAGTCATTCAATATTTAGTGAGCATCTCCCCTGTACCTTGGGACCTTGTCTTTTGTCTCTTAGGTCACTGACAATCTACCCCTCCCTCTCTAGCCCTACCCACACCTGCCCCTGTGTTTGATTGCCCCTGGCTCATCCTTTAAGATTCTGGTTAAACAGTGCATTTGCTTTTCCTAT
>NW_012141969.1:4163186-4165534 GCF_000956105.1 Propithecus coquereli | reverse complement strand
AGTGGGGCCTTATAATTCCTCAACTTTCACCCAACACAGTATATAAGACAGAAGGGAAGAGAAATTCTCCCTAAATTCTCCACAGAATAGAGATTTGGCACCTCAGAGGCCATGGAACATCAGCAGTGATAACCAGCACAAGCAACACAAGCTCCAATTATAGTCATGGTGCCCAGGAGAAAGGGCAAAATTGCCAAGCACAGGCAGCAGGAATCATGTGGCAGCAGTGTCCACCTCTGTGGGGCCTCACCTGAGGACAGGTGAGGACAGGACGACAGTAAGTGGCCTAGGACCTTGTTCCTCAGAAGCCAGCTATTGACTCTCAAACCTCCCCTTCCCCTTCCATTTTCCCCAGCCAACGCCACTCTCCAATCCACGTAACACTTTCATCCCATGATTTTTTTAAAAAGTTTTTTTAGAGACAGAGTTTTTCTCTGTCACTCAGGTTGGAATGCAGTGGCACCCGGACAGCTCACTGTAACCTTGAACTCCCAGGCTCAAGTGATCCTCTTCTCTCAGCCTCTACAGTAGCTGAGACTACAGGCATACACCACCATGCCTGGCTAACTTTAAAAAAAAAATTTTTGTGGAGATGGGGTCTCACTATGTTGCCCAGGCTGGTCTCAAACTCCTGGCCTCAAGCGATCCTCCTGCCCGGGCCTCCCAAAGTGCTGAGATTACAGGCATGAGCCACTGAGCCTGGCCTATCCCACAATTTTTGACTTTTCTTATCCTTCAAGGCTATTGTCTAAATTCATTTTAGCTTTATTCCTCCCTCTGCCAGGAAGACACTGTCAGCAAGTTTACAGCCCTCGAGCTCCCTTACAACCTTAGTGAAAATCTAGGAGACACTAGGATTGCAGGGAGTATGTGCTCCATTCTGTGGGCCAGGGGCTGGGAAAACAGGTTCCACAGCCAGAGTGCCCTGGTTGCAATCGGAGCCCCATAGCTTATCTGCTCTTTGAACAAATTCCTCTCTCTAAACCTCAATTTCCTCATCTGTAAAATGAGACTACAGATTGTACCCGCCCACAGTCTATTGGCTGGATTAACTGAGTTAATGCAGCAAGCAGTTAACACAGTAAGCAGCACATTGGAAGTGTTCAATAAAAGTCAGTCATGCTTATTATTCATTTAACAACCCATTTTGTGACCCCACAATCGTCATTCCAGATAGGCTGGGAACTCTTGGGGAGGAGGGATGAGTCTCTGTATTTCTTTCCTATTTGTATCCCTATTACTTAGTACATACAATGCCCAGATCTGGCTCGAAATACACGTGCAAAAAATGTTAAGATATATGCATGACTGAATAGTTAACTGAATGAAGAATGTGTTAGTAACAGATGAACTTTTCATATTTGCGCAGCAGGTGCTACCTCCAGGGAAGATAAGCAGACAGAGGAAATTATATCGCTAAAGGAAAGTTGAAGGAAGCCAACTCTGCGGAGTCAATTCTGAGGTTATATGCTTGGCTCCTTCAAGGAGTAATTTGCACAGCATGACTTTTTGCAGTCAATGGAATGTGATCAGCCAAGAATTTTGAGTCTCAATATTGTTCCTATTCAGTTGCCTACTCTTTAACCTTTTTTTAAAACCGATGTGTTGCTTTTTTTATGATCTACTGTCTAGAAGACAAATACATAAAGGAAAACTAAGAAATATGTATATGCCTCAGAGAAAGCAGATTTTTTTAAATACACAGAAGTCAAATCCTGTTTAAGGACTACATGGGAGGATTCTTTATTTGGATAAGATAAATATTGGTATGAACAGTTGCTTTGAGTCTTCCCTGAGCCTCGCATCTTTTTGTTTTATTCTGTTCCTCCTGTGTTTTATAAGTCTTCCTTTTTATCTTTTACTTTTTCTAAGCAAAGTTTTTACAGAAGCATAACAGAGATTCAGATGAGTGATAGGTGGACAATTTGATGAATTTTCACAAAGTGAACATACTTGTGTAACAAAGCAACCATATCAAGAAACAGAACATGACCACCCCATCCAAAGCTCCTTCCTCATGTGCCCCTGCAGTCACTGCCCAGCAGGCTTCTCAAATTTTACTTTATATTATGAACTACCTCAAACACACTGACAAGAATAAAGAATATTATCATGAACCTGTATGTGCTCACAAACCAGCATTGTCAAAATTTAATATGGTAGCACATACTGCATTTGCTGCAGCTCATTTTTCTTTCTTTCTTTTTTTTTGGAAAGATAAACAAAATGTTAAATATACTTGAGATATCCTAGGTAAATAGAAGTTTTTATCAATAAAGCTCACTGTATATGCGTAAGTATCTTTGAAGCTTCTAGCATGGGCCACGTCTTTTCACATAGATGATATC
>NW_012141969.1:4155291-4156571 GCF_000956105.1 Propithecus coquereli | reverse complement strand
TCAAAACCTGTGGCTTTAATTTCTTCTTTGTCAGCCATGACTTCAAACACAAATTAACCTATGTGCCCAAAGCATACGTATATATGCTGCCCCCTCACACACGCTGATAAATATGTATTAATAGAAGCTCAAAGAGAGTAATTATAAAGCATTTGATGTAACATTTTCATTAATTAGTCTTATAACATGTTCGATGCATTCTACTTTCTCACCTTTTTTGAAAACAAACCATATATAATAAATGAGTGAGAGGCAATGGCTCTTTCTTACAGTATAATTCCAATTAATAAATGGAAAAGGAATGATGGAAATTGAAAATCTCATTTAGGCAAACACCAGAGAATCATCATTGGATACTAAAATTAGTAGGCAAAAGTATGACCAGAAATAGGACATTTGCCCAGGCTCAAAGTATCTCCCCACAAAATACATGTTGGTAAAAAAAGGAAAATGGTAGCTTCATAGTAGAGAAACCTGGCAGATAGCACCTTACCCACCCAATCAAAGTTAACATTGCCAGTAATGAGACAAAATGTCTTCCTGCTCCTCCTCCTGACAAGATGCACTAGGAAGGACACGGGATCCCCTGACATCCTGATGTCTCTGCAGATTCCCCTCTCAGTTCTGAGCTCCTTTCCATCTCATTCTCCAATCTCCTACTTCAACATTATAGGTATATCTCCTCTCAACTCCATTTCTGCAGGAAATTTCTGGGAGCAACCTATATACAGAAGGCTGAGTTAGTGTAGTGGGGATATAAACAGAATTAAACACACTGTTGATCCGTCAGAAATTAAGAACTTGGCCAAGGATGCATAAATCTGAGCACGTAAATATAAGAAAAATGTAACCAAGTTCTATGATGCAGGTAGGAACAATATCACCAGCATTGCTGAGCAGGGCCTGGACAGAATGAGTACCACTAATATATTTAGAATATTTCATGTCTCACACTCCCAGGAAGGACAGATTCCTCACTTAAGAACCATTAACACACAAGATAGCATGTACAGAAAGAGGGAAAGCAGAGCATTCAGGGTGTGTCTGTCCACACCCCTGCTAGACTCTCATTCTGGTAAGATACCAAATGTTCTCCCCCTTTTATTTCCCTTCATTCATTTTCTCCCTCAAATTGTCCTTCTCTGATCTCTCTCCCCTTCTCAAAACACACTTTGTATTCTTCTGCTTTCAATACAGCCACAAAAATTTCACAAAATTTCATAAGTATAGTAATATTCATGGCCTCATATTTTTAAGAAAATTTAGACTTGAAAATTATA
>NW_012141969.1:4142792-4143911 GCF_000956105.1 Propithecus coquereli | reverse complement strand
TAAGTTAAATGGGTTAACTATCATCTGCTAAAATTAAACTGTTCTTAGCAAATGCTTTATATATATTGTTGTTGTTGTTGTTAACCCCGAAGTTACTATTAGTTCTTGACCCTTGCCTCAAGGCCACGCATCAGCACTGCATAAACTTTGTTGTAGGAAGCATCACTTCCACTGAATATTAATACAGGCCACAACTCTGAAACCCTAAAACTTCAGAAACTGAAATTATTTTCTTAGAAAGTTTGGAACACAATTACTTGGCATCTAAACTTAAAAGAGTATGAGGCTATTTATAGTCTTTATTTAGTACAGAGTGAAACTTTTTATACAAAACTAAAGAAGTGTTAATGTGTTTGATTCCCTGCTGTTATTACATAAATTATGTTCTATCTATTTCATTATCTTTCTGAAATCTGAAACATTTTGATTTCCAAATAATATCTGACAAAAAGGCCTTCAGGTAAGGGATTGTGGGACACACGTGCGCGCGCACACACACACGTATGTATATGCAAATGAGTGCATTTTATAGAGCATAAGTTTAGAAAATTCTAGGTGAAATAAAGATAAAGATATCTCTTTTTTGGTTGGTTTATCAGGCCTTTCAATTTGCTCATTTGCTTTGACTTTTCAAGGAGAGTGTGTCCAGAATACCTGAATGAGTAACCACTTTATTAAGAAGCTTCTTATATTCCAACTCATCCACAAAACATTTTTGGAAAAAACATGTAGGGATAGGAAGACCAACTGTCCCATAGTTGGAAAATTGCACAATTCTCTCATTTCCACCACTCACAGAAACTGCACATGCAATGTCATCAATTATGTCCACATTGCCAAATCCAATAGCCATTATTCAGTCGTCATCTTTACCGTCATATCATTTGACACCGTTGATCATCTCCTTCTTGAAACTTTATTTGGTATCCAGGACACCATACAGTCCTGGTCTGCTACCTCCTTTGCTGCTATTTATGTCTCTTTTGTTAAAACAACAATCCCTTTTTAATCTCTAAAAGTTGAAGTATCTCAAGGTTCAAGTCTCAGATCTGTTCTTTTCTTTTTTTTATTTCAGCATGTTATGGGGGTACAGATGATTAGGTTACGTATGATGCCCTT
>NW_012141969.1:4140296-4142742 GCF_000956105.1 Propithecus coquereli | reverse complement strand
AAAAAAAAAAAAAATCAGTTGGTTGTAGCTATGTGGTTTTATTTCTGGGTTCTCTATTCTGTTCCATTAGTCTATGCATCTGCTTTTATACCAGTACCATGCTGTTTTGGTTACTATATCCTTGTAGTATAATTTGAAGTTAGGTAATGTGAATGAATCCAGATTTGTTGATTTTGCTTAGAATTGCTTCGGCTATTTGGGCTCTTTTTTGATTCCATATGAAATTTGGGGTTGTTTTTCTTAATTCTGTGAAACTAACATTGGTATTTTGATGAGAATTGTATTAAATCTGCAAATCACTTTGGGCAGTATGGCCATTATAATAATATTGGCTCTTCCAATGCATGAGCATAGGATGTTTTTCCATTTTGTTGTGTCATCAATGATTCTTTCAGTGTTTTGTAGTTCTTCTTGCAGGGATCTTTCACCTCCTTGGTTTAGTATATTTCTAGGTATTTTATTTGATTTGCATCTATTGTAAATGGTATTTAGTTCTTAATTTCACTCTCAGCTTCACTGTTATTAGTGTATAGGACTGCTATTGATTTGCATACATTAATTTTGTAACCTGAGATTTTACTGAATTCTTTTATCAATTCTAGAAGTCTTTTGGAAGAGTCTTTAGGATTTTCTAGATATCAGATCTTATCATGAGCAAATAGGGATAGTTTGACCTTCTCTTTTTCAATTTGGATGCCCTTTATTTCTCTTGATTGATTTCTCTGGATAGGACTTCCAGGACTATGTTGAATAGAAGGGGTGACAGTGGGCATCCTTGTTTTGTCTCAGTTCTTAGGGGCAATGCTTTCAACTTTTCCCCATTTGGTATAATGTTGGCTGTGGGTTTGTCATATGTGGTGTTTAATATTTTGAGGTATGTTCCTTCTATGCCTAGTTTGCTGAGTGTTTTTATCATGAAGTTGTGCTGTATTTTATCAAATGCTTTTTCTGTATCTGTGGAGATGATCATATGGTTTTTGCTTTTAATTCTCTTTATGTGATGAATCACATTTATTGATTTCCATATGTTGAACCATGCTTGCATCCCTGGGATGAAACCCACTTGATAATGGTGAATTATCTTTTTGATGAGTTGTTGAATTTTGTTTGTTAGTATTTTTTGAGGATTTTGGCATCTATGTTCATGGGGGTTATTGGTCTGTTATTTTCTTTTTTCACTGTGCCCTTTTCTGGCTTTGGAATCAGTGCCATACTGACTTTGTAGAATGAGTTAGGGATGATTCCCTCCTTCTCGATGTTATGGAAGAGTTTCAGTAGTATAGGTGTCAGTTCTTTGTAGGTCTAGTAGAATTCGGCTGTGAATCCATCTTGTCCTGGGTTTTTTCTTTTTGTTCGGAGATTTTTTATTAGTGTCAATCTCACTACTTGTTATTGATATGTTTAAGATTTCTATTTCTTCCTGATTCAAGTTTGGGAGGTTTGGGTGTTTCCAAAAATGTGTCCATTTCCTCTAGATTTCCTAGTTTGTTTGCATAGAGGTTTTCCTAGTAGTCTCAGATAATATTTTGTATTTCTGTGATATCAGTTGTAATGTCTCCTTTTTCATTCCTGATTGAGCTTATTTGCGTCCTTTCTCTTCTATTTCTGGTTAATATGGCCAGTGGTCTATCGATTTTGAAAAGATTTTTATCTTTTCAAAGAACCAACTTTTTGTTTTGTTGATACTTTGTATTGATTTTTGATTTCCATTTCATTTAGTTCTGCTCTGATCTCTGTTACTTCTTTTCTTCTGCTGGCTTTGAGTTTGGTTTGTTCTTTTTCTAGTTCCTTGTTGTGTGACGTTAGGTTGTTAATCTGTGATCTGTCTTTTTGATGTAGGCATTTATTGCTATGAACTTTCCTCTTAGCACTGCATTTGTTGTATCTCAAAAATTTTGGATACTGTGTCATCTTTGTCATGCAATTCAAAACATTTTTCTATTTCCACTTTGTTTTTGTCATTGACCCAAGGATCGTTTAGCAGCAGATTATTTAATTTCTATGTATTTTTGTAGTGTTTAGAGTTTCTCTTGGAAATGATTTCTAATTTTATCCCACTGTGGTCTGAGGAGATACATGGTATGATTTTGATTATTCTGAATTTGCTGAGACATATTTTGTGGCCTAACATATGATCTATCTTGTAAAATGTCCCATGTGCTTATAAGAAGAATGTATATTCTGCAATTCAGGGGTAGAATGTTCTGTAAATGTCTGTTAGATCCATTTGTTCTAGAGTCTCATTTAGGTACAGTGTTTCTTGGTTGATTTTCTGCCTGATGACCTGTCTAGTTCTGCCAGTGGAGTGTTGAAATCCCTAGCTATTATGATGTTGCTATGTATTATTTTCCCTTAGACAAAAATAAGGAACACTTCATAAATTTGCTTGTCATCCTTGTGTGGGGGCAATGCTAATCTTCTCTGTATCATTCCACTTTTAGTATAT
>NW_012141969.1:4137810-4140246 GCF_000956105.1 Propithecus coquereli | reverse complement strand
TTCTTCTCTTTTTTTCAGTAATGATTTGTAGTTTTCACTATATTGACATTTCACTTCCTTGATTAAATTTATTTCTAAGTATTTTGTTCTTTTTGATGCTATTGCAAATGGGATTGCTTTCTTAATTTCTTTTTTGGATAATTTATTGTTAGTTGTGTAGATACACAACTATATTTATATATAGTTGTATATTGATTTTATGTCCTGAAACTTTGCTAAATTTGTTTATTAGTTCTAACAATTCTTTGGTGGAGTCTTTAGGATTTTCTACATACAGTCATGCATCTCTTAACGTTGGGGATATCTTCTGATAAATGCCCTGTTAGGCAATTTCATCATTGTGCAAACATCATAGAATGTACTTACACAAGCCTACTACACACCTAGGCTATATGGCATAGTCTATTGCTCCTAGGTTAGAAACCTGTACTGCATATGACTGTATTGAATACTGCAGGCAATTGTAACATAATAGTAAGTATTTGTATATCTAAACATCTAAACATAGAAAATGTACAGTATGAGTACAGTATGATAGATAAACAATGGTACATATGTGTAGGGTACTTACCATAAATGGAACTTGCAGGACTGGAAGTTGCTCTGACTGAGTCAGTGAGTAAGTGGTGAGTGAACGTGAACGCCTAGGGCATTACTCTACACTATTGTAGACTTTATAAACATTATACTGTCCACTTAGCCTACACCAAATTTATGAAAAATAATTTTCTTTCAATGAGAAACTAAACATACTGTAACTTTATTTTATACTCTTTAATTGTTTTAACTTTTTGATTCTTTTGTAGTAACACTTCACTTAAAACACAAACACATTGTACAGTTGTACAAAAATATTTTCTCCCTTTATATTCTTAATCTATGAGGCTTTTTTTCTTTTTTTATTTCAATAGATTTATGGGGTACAAGCAGTTTTTGTTACCTGGAAGAATTGTATAATGGTGAAGTCAGGGATTTTAGTACATCCATCACCAGAATGGTGTACATAGTACCTGATAGGTAATTTTTTATCCTTTATGCCCCTTCTACCCACCCCTCTTCTTGGTTTCCAATATACATAACACCACTTTATGACCATATAATACATTTTTTAGCTCCCACTTATAAGTGAGGGTATGTAGTATTTGTTTTTCCATTCCTTAGATACTTATTTAAGATAATGGTCTCCAGTTCCATCCAACTTGCTGCAAAAGACATTATTTCACTCTTTTTTTTACAGCTGAGTAGTATTCCATGGTGTGTGTGTGTATATATACACACACCACATTTTCTTCATCCACTCATCAACTGATGGGCACTTAGGTTGATTCCATATTTTCACAACTGTTAATTGTGCTGCAAAGAAGCATTCAGGTGCAGGTGTCTTTTTGAAACAATGACTTCTTTTCCTTTAAGTAGATATCCAGTAGTGGAATTCCTGGATCAAACGGTAGGTCTACTTTTAGTTCTTTGAGGGAGCACCATACTGTTTTCCACAGAGGCTATATTAATTTACATTTCCACCAACAGTGTATAAGCATACCCCTTTCACTATATCCACAGCAACATTTATAGTTTTTTTGACTTTTTAATAATGACCATTCTGACAGGGATAAGGTGGTATCTTGCTGTGGTTTTAATTGAAATTTCCCTAATGATTAGTGATGTTAAGCATTTTTTCTTATGTTTGTTAGCCATTTGTATGTCTTCTTTTGAAAAAATTCTGTTTATGTCTTTTATCTTCTTTTTAAAGAAGTTATTTATTTTTCTTGCTAGTTTGTTTGAGGTTTTTGTAGATTCTGGATATTAGTCTTTTGTTGGATGTATAGTTTGTGAATATTTTCTCCCATTCTGTAGGCTATCTAAGATATGCTCTGTTGATTAATTCCTTTGCTATGCAGAAACTTGTGAGGTTAATTAAGTCCCATTTATTTATTTATTTTTGTTGCTGTATTTGTTTTGGGGGTCTTAGTCATAAATTCTTTGCCTAGCCTAATATCCAGAAGAGTTTTTCCTACATTTTCTTTTAGAATTTTTATGATTCTAGGTCTTACATTTAAGTTTTTAATCCATATTGAGTTAATTTTTGTATATGATGACGGATTGGGGTCCAGTTTCATTCTTCTGCATGTGGCTATACAGTTTTCCCAGGACCATTTATTCCATAGGGAGGTCCTTTCCCCAGTGTATATTTTTGTCTGTTTTGTCAAAAATCAGTTGGTTGGGCCAGGCGCGGTAGCTCACGCCTGTAATCCTAGCACTCTGGGAGGCCAAGGCTGGCAGATTGTTTGAGCTCAGGAGTTCGAGACCAGCCTGAGCAAGAGCGAGACCTCGTCTCTACTTAAAAAAAATATAGAAAGAAATTATCTGGACAACTAAAAAAATATATAGAAAAAATTAGCCAGGCATGGTGGCGCATGCCTGTAGTCCCAGCTACTT
>NW_012141969.1:4136913-4137760 GCF_000956105.1 Propithecus coquereli | reverse complement strand
GGTGGTAAGGACACTTAAGATCTGCTATATTGGTAAATTTTAAGAAAACAAATGTATTATCAACTATAGTTACCATGCTGTGCATTAGAGTCCCTGAACTTATTCACCTTATAAATTAAAGTTTGTACGTTTTGATGAACATGACTAACATTTCCCCCTTTCCCCCACCATCACCCCTACCCCTGACAACCACTGTTCTCTTTGCTTCTATCAGTTCAACCTTTTTAGATTCTATATATAAATGAGATCACATCATTCAGTATTTGCTTTTCTGTTTCTTGTTTATTTCACTTAGCTTAGTGTCCTCCAGGTTCATCCATGTTGTAACAAATGGCAACATTTCCTTCTTTTTATGGCTGAATAATATCTCACTTTATTTATCCATTCATCATCAACAGACACTTCTAGGTATATCTCCAAAGAAAATGAAATCAGTATCTCAAGTAAATATCTGCACCCTCATGCTCATTGTGGCATTATTCACAGTAGCTGCAATGAACCTGGGAGTACAGATATCCTTTCAAGATACTAAATTTATTTCCTTTGGATGCATACCCAGAAGTCAGAATGCTAAATCATATAGTAGTCCTAGTTTTAATATTCTGAGGAACCTCCATATTTTTTTCCACAATGGCTATACCAATTTACATTTTTATCAACAATGTACGAGGGTTCCGTTTTTTCTACATCTTCACCATCACTTGTGATTGCTTGTCTTTTTGATAATAGCCATCTTAACAGGTGAGAGGTGATATCTCTGTGGTTTTGATTTGCATTTCCCTAATAATTGGTGATGTTGAACATCTTTTCGTATACTTGTTAGCTGTTTGTTTCTCTTCTTTGGAAA
>NW_012141969.1:4123873-4125047 GCF_000956105.1 Propithecus coquereli | reverse complement strand
TCTTTATTGATGTTTACTCTCTATGCAATATAATTCCCAGGTCCCTAATTTGAAAGGTTCATATATATCTGAAAACTCTCAGTAGTAAATATGTTCCCTAAATCTCTCTACAAATATCCAACTTACTTTACTTTGGTGGAATTTCAATGGATTTTATGTTTGCTTTGTGTTTTTCTCCATGTAAAGATATCATTTTGGTATATGTACAGATATAGTCTTCATTCTAGGTAATTTTATTTAAACAATGGACTTTCCCCATGCAAACTAAACCTTGATACCCAGGCCTTAGGAAAGATGATATAAGTTAATTGATGGCTTCTAAGATGGAAATTCTGAGGTTTTGAACAACAAAGTTGGAATTATTCTTGAGTATGCCTATGCCTTATTTCCTTTTGAAGTCTTGGGATATGGTGGTTATTCTGTTTCCTCTCTTCCCAGATCCATCCTCTGTCCTTTTCTTCTCTGTTCTTTGTCCCAGGAAGCTGAACACTATGAATTGTAGCCCATAAGATATGTGGATCCCTAGCTTTCTGTTGGGTTCAGTCAATGGGAGTCACCGTAAGGAGACAGAAAAAGAGAGAAGTCAAGGTATCTATACTTCCTGCTCCCTCCCAGTTTCAGTGAAGTTCTGGAAGTGGCTGTCTCCTGTAGTGACTATCCTCTTCTAAGTCTTCCCCTTTATCATGGTTCCAGGTCCCAACCAAGCTCCACTAACAATATTTCATTCCCTTTTATCTCTTGTGGCCTAGGGTGGAAATAGCTTCCTGCTTTACTGGATCCTAAACACCTCAGAACACCTTGTGAAGACCTTCATGGTAGCCATCTCTACTCTACTACTCCTGAAGCAGGCTAGTGAAGGGGAACTTTTTAAGATTTGTGTATCAATCTGCTTCCTGGACAGAAATCAACAGTACCCTCAGGAAATATAATAAAGTGACTACTGGCATAGATGTGGAAAAAGTTAAGAGAAATACCAAGGTGAGTCATGTGTTAAATATCTTCATAGGGATGTGATTGAATGCTTTGGCTCCAGAATTATAATAGAGGCTTCCTTGGTTTGTTTTGCTAGATTTATATATATTGCATCCTGCCTCAGAATTTTACTGCATAATTTTTAATTTTAATTATAAGTAAGAGGGAGAATATAGATGAAAATAAATGCTCAATGAATAGG
>NW_012141969.1:4119613-4123376 GCF_000956105.1 Propithecus coquereli | reverse complement strand
TCTTCAGAATAAGAGAGGGCAAGAAAGCAAGAGTAAATATAGATAGAAAGATATTTAGATAAATAGATAAATCTAGAAATAGGTAAAGATGTGTTGGAGGAATGTGAGACAATGGAAAGTTATATTTTGTAGTAGAACACCAACTATTAATTGTAGAAAGAAAAGAAAACATGCAGAAACCTATTTCCTCAAGAAAAAAAATCATTATTTGGTAAACAGGATAAAAATTAATTCAGGTAACAATCATCAAAGGATACTAAAATTGGTGGGTAAAAGTCTATAAAGCAATAATATATTTACAAAGTTTCATATAATCTCCTCCAAGAAAAAAATAAAAGTATTAACTTTATAATGGAGAACTCTGACAGATAATACCTTAACCAAGAAATCAAACATAACATCACTAGCAATGTGACCAACAGACATCATGTGTTTCCTGATGTAATTAATGCAATGAAAAGTATACACATCACTACTGTACTCTTCTTTAAAAGAAACATGATCTAATGACGAGGAAACAACAAAAACCTTAGAGTGAGAGGTATTCTACAAAATAATTGGGCTATATTTTCCAAAAATATCAATGTTATAAAGCAAGTCAGAAGCCGTTTTTTGAAATGTGCACAGTTCTCCACTGCACAGGTCTTCCACCAGGACCCTATGAATTTGTATTGTGAGGCTTGCCATAAACTCTGCATGGTGTCTTTTGTCAATTCTTGTATCTATAATAACATAGGGTCTGTGAGATCATATAGGCCAAGCAGTAGAATCACTTACATTGCAATATGTTCCTGATGCAGAGCCCTTTCCTGCTCTGGGCTTCACTCAACGTGGGGGTCATTTTATATCACTCAATATATGGGCTGGAACAGTATTGCCAGATATGAGTTATGCTTTGTCCAGGATCTAAAAGGGCTTCCTACGGATCATGCTTTCTTGTTTGTGGAGGAATATGTGAGACACAATAATATGCCCTGTACTTTGGAGGAGATGTGCTGGCATATCCCAGACCACTGTGCCCCTAAAATGTTTACAAATGTGGTGGACCCCTCTTTTCAGAGTGCAAGCACCTTCCCAGGACTTTCAAAGTACTTGCCACTTTTCACTGGTCTCGTTAGAGAGAATTGACATGTTTGAAAATTGTAATGTTCTGCAAGAGGTCCAGACAGTTCAGGTGTCTTCAGAATATATTACATCAGAGGGCAAGGGTGTTAATACACACTTAGAAAAAGACTGTAAGCATATATTGTTATCTATCCCCAGTAAATGCAAACTGTTCATGATCCTCTCTTCCAATAGAAACAGAAAGGAATGCATTTGCCGGATCAATTATTGCTTACCATGTACTTGTGGCTGTGTTAATCTGTTCTAGCAGAGACATATTTGGTATAGTAGCTGCCATCAGGGCTATCAAATGTTTGAGTGTGCAGTAGTCCACTAGTCCAGACCATGTTTGTATTTTGCAAGAATCAGATGAGTGAGTTAAATAAATATATGATAGGGACCACCAATCCTGCATTCTTTAAATACTATTACCCTTGGAATATAAGACTTTTTAGTTACTATTTTGGTTAAGCATTGAGGTAACTTCAAAAGTTTCCACTTGGCCTTCCCCACTGATAGCTCTTAACCCTATAGGGCAAGAAACCAATGTGGATTTCTGCCAACTACCAATATTAGTGATTCTAATTGCATATTTCACATTATGTACTCAATGGATTAACTGTGAGACAGACCTGGGCCAGGACTCCATATATTACCTGGTCATTGCTAAGCAGGTTCATTGTGCACTAGTATCAATCCCAGGGAGGACTCTAAATACCTTGCCTGCTGCACCTTGAGTTGTGCCAATTTCTATCAGTTGCACAAGTCTGGTGAGACAGAACACTAGCACACAACAAGTTACATGAAGCAGG
This sequence comes from Propithecus coquereli, assembly GCF_000956105.1. Lineage (NCBI taxonomy): Eukaryota > Metazoa > Chordata > Mammalia > Primates > Indriidae > Propithecus > Propithecus coquereli. The sequence goes on along the minus strand of NW_012141969.1, from coordinate 4,121,460 downwards.
TTTATTACCGATAAGCAGCAAGGGAGAACAGAAGCCTAGAATTCATGGCAAGCTGGTGCCTCAAGGTGAGAGACCTTGAGAGAAAGCTGCACAAGATGGGTGGAATCTCATCTCCATGTACTCCACTTGCACCACAGCTGAGAGACCCTGGAGAGCAGTGTAACCTGGGTTTTATACCCGGGGGTAACATAACATGTTGGGTTAAAGCGCTGTGGGAGATCTTGCCCTAGGAGGGACAGGAATAGAGTCCGAGCTGCTCTTGCTATTTCCTCCTTATCTCGGGACATTGCATTTCAAGCACATATGACAGTTATTCTGGAGAACTATAAGTAAGAAAGAGGGGTGAAGTGGGACAGTCCAAGGCCACTGGCAGAACTGTTCCTGCAGGCACTATATGTCTCATATTTAACAGAGGTTCATGTTGATAGTTTGAATTCTTTGGAGCCAATATCAACTTGGATACTGTGTCCAATAAGCCTTCTAATGTTTGTATATTTATTTAGCCCAGGGAAAAGTAACTTAAGTAAAATGGCTATAGGTCTAATTGGGAAAGCACTGGAGGAATAATTATTGTATACACTTGTCATCATTTGGAAGATTCCTTTTTCCTGGGGACCAGGTCTCCCCTTCAATTCAAGAGTTATAGTTCTAAAACATGGCTGTCTGAAAACTGAATAAGGGATAGTGTCTTATGTTGGATAACTTCCTCAGAATATTGATAATCCATCCTTGATTTCTTTTTATTATACTAATTTAACAGAATCCTCATCAGCTTCCCATCTATTTGACTTTTAGAGACGCTGTGTTATAATAATCATCTCCATAAACTTCTGCAGGTTAGACTTCCCTGGCTGCCAATTTGTCTTTTCCACTTAATACAATAATTGCATCTTTCTGAATTCTCATAGTTACACAATTCCAACTGTTTATTGTGGTTATTTTTTGTTTTTTAAATTAAAAAACAATATTTGAGACAGAATCCTTCCTAGTTTGTAATATATTTAAACAATGATAATAATATATATGTTAATACATAGTTCATGTGTCTTTGAAGTTTTCTAAGGAGGTGTATGTACCCATGAGCAGTGGTAGAATAGTAAGCATCTATTATAAAGCCAGAAACTCCTGTTTAGACTCTAGCTGAATTTCTTAACAGCTAAATTGATAAGGACAAATTAACATAGTTCAACCTCAATTTTCTTGTCTGTGAAATGGAAATACAACATATTCCTGTTAGGACTTTTGAGAGAATTAAATGAGGGAACATATCTAAAACTCAGCCTTTTCTAGGTTCCTTGTAAATATTGTTTCCATTCCATTATTTCTTGTTGTCTTTTATAAATGTGGAAATTGAAGTGAAGTGAATAGTCCTTACAAGGTAAAATATAAGTCATTAATAGACTGTAATTCAGATTTCCTAACTCACTTTGAGCTAAAATTTTCTTATTGGACAATCATTTATGAAAGAAGAAAAAAACAATTAATCATTTATTGGTTTTGCTCTGAACTTGTCACATAGATGCTGGTCTTTACCTTCATATATGTTTTATAAAGTTTATATACTTTTCCCTATTTACACATCATTATTTTTCCCATGGACTTGCCATTTTTATATTGCATTGACCCTTTAATACATTTACACCTTGATTTTATCTAGAAAATTATGTGTTGTGAGGATCCATACTATTAAGCAAAACTTACCTGCCCTGTGAAAAAATTAAGCAATAAACTCTAATATATAAATGTCACCTAAATCAATTTATCATCTTCTCTGGAAAAATTAAATTTCCAATTTTCCACATCAGGATGCCCCTCTCTTGCCTGCTAGGCATTGTTTTAGAAAGGAA